>NW_008354956.1:762750-821162 GCF_000622305.1 Nannospalax galili | reverse complement strand
ATGGGAAGCATAATCCCTTGAACTCAAGCAATGTCTATTCCTTTTTAAGGTTCCAGTGTCAACCCAATGTTTGACTAAGGCTTTCCTGGGGAACCAATGAATTTACTGAGCTTACTTACAGAGATGACTGAGGAGTTCCTGAGGCGTATATGTGACCTGAGAGTATTTACCTTGGAAAGCATTTCCTAGCCTTTCCCACATAATATATTTTAGTTCTTCCCAAACCCAGGAGACCATATGTGATTAGGGCCAAATTACATACAGTTGGCTGGGAAGAGGCTGGATCCTCAGGTAAGGGTCCAATGACCCTGCCTATATCTCCTTTAATTAAAGAATATAATAGTCAACAAGTCCAATTATGATGACCTTCTGTAAGGCATATAAACACAAGGTAAAGACAAGCAATTGGTACACAACCCCCAGCATAGTCATTTAAGGAAAACTGTGTTATAGCCTTGAAGCAGGTTTTAAATGACCAAGTCTCCTTTAAAAGTTTAGAGATGTTTTACTTAGAACTTATTTCTAGTAAATTATTTAATAGTTCTCTTAGTATAAAACATATCTATATATTTATAATGGTTTTATATAATAAATACTATGGTTAGACATAATGTTATAACAAACCAGTTTTAAAACCAAGACTGATTTTTCTTGTTCCAAGGGAGAAAAGCACAGTCATATCAGCCAGCAGAGTTTCCAAGGACGAAAAGCGTCCCTCCCCAAACAGAACGTATCTGCCTGCATACCGAGCAGTGCTGTGGGAGAGGGAAAAGGACAAGGCCGAAAGGATGAGATAGGAAGACCAGTCCCAGAATTCATCTCCAGCTGTGAAGATGAGTTAACAGATCAAACCTATAACCAACAGTTTAATTTTCTCAAACCATTTTCAAGCCTTTAGAGGTCTGAAAGCAATATAAACCAGACCAAGAATGTCAAACCCAAAATATTTCCAAAGCAAGCAAACCAAAGAGATATTATGAAAGCAAACCCAAACCAAAAGGTATGCAACAAATAAGGACCTTAAACAACCAGTTCAGCCAATAAAATAAAGATATTTAGGGTTTTTGATGGAAATGTATGAAGACAATAATCATAGGCATACATGACAGAATTACTTGAGATCTCAGCACAAGCACCCATGACGAACACAGATACAAGACCAAAACACAGAACAAGACAAGCACAGACAAATAACATCAACCAGATTGCCGTCAAATCCAGGTCCTAAAAGACAAGCTTTTGGGCTCATGGCCAGGTGGGTCCAGGGACGTCTCCTCTGGAACCCGACTAGGGGGAGATTTGCTGCATCCAGCTTCCCACCTAGTTTCTCTGATCAGAGCCCAGAACCAGATGGCGACAGATCGCTGGCTAGCCAAAACCAGGAGAGAAACAAAAATCAAAAGTGGTTTCTCCAGCGCTCTCTTACCTTGCCGGTGGTGTGGGGGGGAGAAACCGGGGGTCTGACTGGGGAAGCAGAAGCAGCCGGGACTGATGCAAGCCCCCTTGCAGGGAGTTTGCGGTACTGTCTGACAGCCGAGGCTGATGCAGGTCCCCTCCTGGGGATTTCTCAGAATACTGCCAGGCAGCTCCCTTCTCAGGGAGTTTCCCGAAGCTGCCAGGCCCAGAAGTCCTCTGGATCTTGGTGGGACCTCTAAACACCAACACCACTTTAAGAAAAGTAGCAAGGTAAATTTTAATTTTCGACCGGCCGGGCTGTCTATCTCGGGAGTAGAAGCAGCCCTGATGATTGTTAAGTCAGAGTTTTTATAGGATTACAGAATTATTGTTAAAACAGGACATTTGTGAACCAATCAGGTTTGTACAATATAGCAGAATTTTGACTCTATTAATCAACAACCAATCATTATACAGACAAGTGATACAGTCATATAACTTGGCAATCAACTTTGTGACCTTAAAACTAGCCAACTGTTTTAGCCATAATAAATATAATAAGACAGTCAAGGTAAATGACTTCTAGGTGGTCATACAATAACAGGATAACAAGGGTGGTCTTATGCCCTGTGTCAGGGTGACCCAAGACAGCAAGCAGGTTACAGAAGTGAAAACAAGCTGGTTAGTAAAAATATAGTATCTGGAATTAGCACATTCCATGATTCATGGCCAGGGCAATTTTCCAAGGCCCAAGGTTGCCCCCCTTTTCCTTTCGGTGTGGAGCAAAGTTGCTGCTGAAATGGCTCTGAACAAAATGGAGTAACTTAGGGAAGTTTGCTGAGCCAGTTCAACAAAGTTTTATTTATGTATTTCTTTACTTATTTTATGTGTATGAGTGTACTGCCTGCATATGGGTAAGTACACCTGGATCGTGCAATGCCTGGGGACGTCAGAAGAGAGCGTCGGATCGCCTGGAACTGGAGTTAGGGACAGTTGTTGGCCACCATGTGGGTGCTAGGAACCTAACCTCGGTCCTGTGCAAGAGCAGCCAGTGCTCTTAACAGAGCAGAGAGAGCGAAGCAGGCTCTCCAACCCAGTTTTATTTTTTATTACATTTATGTGTGTGTGCACACGCATGCACATGCCACAGTACATATGTGTAAGTCAGTAGAAAACTTGCAGAAATCAGTTCTCTCCTTTTATCAGGAGGGTCCCAGGGAAAGAACTCGGGTGGTCCAGCTTTGCCCACTGAGTCATCTAGCTGCTGGTGAGGAGCTTCTTTGTAGAAAGAGGACAGCGCCAGGCTCTCAGATTTGTCAGGTGTCAGGGTGATGCTCAGGGCTTCAGCTCAGCACAGGGCAGCCTTTACCAAGTCGGCCCCTTCCACACACTCGAGCCTGACCCTGGCCTGCCAGTCCCAGCTCACAGACACCAAAAACACTCCCAGTCTTCGCCCAACCAGGACCGACCTCCCAGCCGCACCCCAGTCCTTCGGATTCCCGGCCCGCCTCTCGACGCAGAGGCTTCTGGGAAATATAGTTCTGACTCCCCGAAACACGCACTTCCGCGTTCGGCAGGCAGCGTAGCCATTTGTGCGGCGTGTGGTAGCCGGTTGCGGCCGGGTTTCGCAGCCCCTCTCCGTCAGCCTCGAGGGGCCTTGCGGATGCTGACTAGAGGTGGGGATCAGACTAGCCCTCTAAGAGGCGGGTCGGACGCACCTCGTAACCCAAGTGGGAGGTTGTGACCCCGAGTTCATCCCGCCGCAGCGTAGTGCACCGCTCAGGTTCAGCCCGGGCCGGCAGACGCCCAGGTTGGTGAGGGGCGCGCACAGTGCTGGCTGTGCGCATGCGCGGGGCCTGGGCGGAAGCTGGACGCAATGGTGCCTCAATCTTAGCCCCCGGCCCTTTAGCCTGAGGTCGCGCAGGTTGGTGGAGCTAGCGATCTTCCTGTGCGCACATGTGCGGGTGCTTGGACAAGCGGTGGACTTCTTTGGTACCTGAGGATGTCCAGGGTGGTGAAAAACGGGGCGGGGCACATGCACGGATATGGGGGAGATAACTTGAAAGGTTCAAGGGGGACACTGAGCAGGATTGTGTTTTGGATAAACGAAATATATTAACGCCATAGGCAGCATGCGGGCGGAGGGGGGCGTTACTAGGCGAGCTCAGGCCCAGGTAGGTAAGGGGTCTCCATAGTTTGGAGAATGGTAGTCCTGAGGCCTGTGTGCAGAATCAGTTTTGGGGTGGGGCGAGACACAGTTGCAGATGGGTGTGGTCTGTGTTCTGACAAAGCTCATGGCACCCAAGTCTGACTTAGTGATCCAGTGAGTTTATAGTTCCTTAACAGAAATGTGGGGGGGGGGGGGGGAGTAACTTACAGGAGCCATGATGGCCCAGCTGCATCATTGAAAGGCCCCTGGGTGATGACTCAGGAAAGCCACGTCCCAGGAGTTCCCTGCAGAACTTGAAGGCAGCCCAGCTGGGTGGGGTCTCTCCCTGGAGTGGTTACTGTAGAGGGCCTTGTGTTGCAGCTTTCTACGATTTGTAAGTTTTCCCTACTTCCCGAAGTCTTAGGAGCCTCCCTCTAGAAAGGAGTGTGTTGCAATTTGAAGAGAATGACTACACAAGAGACCAGACTGGAATTGCAGGTTGTTGCTTCAAGAGAAGGTAGTGTTGCTTGGGCAAATCTTTCTGACAGCCAAGTGCCCTGTCAGGGCCTGGTGGAGGATTCTAAGCACAGTGCCTCTTGCACATGCAAAGAGTTTCAGGAACTTAAACTGGATCATGGCACCCATGTAGGATAGTGCAGGGTCCTACAGCATTCAAGTTGGGTAGACTGTAGGTTAGAGGGAAGGACTCTACATCCAAAAAGGACTTTTTCCAGGCGTGGTGTCACTCTGGAGGCAGAGGCAGCAGATCTCTATGAGATCAAGGCCAGCCTGGGATGGTTGACATAGGGAGTTTCAGCCAGCTGGGCTACAGGGAGACTCAGTTTCAAAATACAAAATAACAACAAAAGGACTTCCTGAAACAGTTGCCATCTGATTGACAACTGTCAGGGGAGGAGTTGGTATTGTTGGGACCTTTGTTAGCTACTCTGCAGGCAGGAGAATGCCTCGGTTGGTAGACGGACAGAGTCTGGGCTGCAGATTAGGTCCTGGAAGAGGCTGACTGTATGACCCGCCCCCTCTTTATGCAGGACAGGAAAGGGTCTGGTTCGCATGGGAGCAGCTCCAGCATTGGCTTGAGCATCCCTAGGGTAGCAAGTGCCAAGGACCTGAGTCTTGATTCTGGAGCAATGTGCTCATATTACAACTTAGGTAATATGTTTTCAATGCAGGATGACGATACAGCAGGGGACCCCAGGACCTTTGTGGCAGTTGATTTTGAGGCATAGGGAGAGATACACATTCTCATAAGAAACCCAGACTGGAGCTGGGGCTGTGACTCAGTTGGTAGAGTGCTTGTCTAGCATGCATGAAGCCCTAGGTTCTGTCCCCAGCATTAAGGAGGTGGTGGCAGGGGGCCAGAAGTTCAGAGTCATCCTGGGTTACCTAGTGATTTTGACACCAGCCTGGGCTACAAGAGACCTGTCTCCAAAACAAAAAAAATGAAAAAGAAAGTTTAAAACCCCATACTGGTAGAATCCAGGGCCTGATTCAGATTCTGGGCATACACCTGCCCTGGATCTAAGTGCGGGTGCATGCTATATAGCAGCCTTTTCCTAGTGGTGCTGCCCTAGTATCAGACCCAGTGATATCGGATTTGGCACAGAGACAGCTGAGCTGTGGAGGTACAGGTTCTGGGCCTGGGAGAGGCTGGTAGGTGTCTGCCAGAGGTCCCCAGTCCTGCCTACACTCTTGTGACTTTGGGTACAAGAGCCCTTCAAGTTGATGGAGGGATCAGGTTAGAGGTACAGATTCAGGGTCCAGGAATTGCAATAAGAATTTGAGCCAGAGACATTGTGATAAGATGGTGGAGGGAGAGAGGGATTGGGAGCCTGTACTTGGCTATTTGGACAGGAAGTCAGAGACCGTGAGAGAGGTCACTGAGGAGTCAGGCCTGGCTATGAAAGGGTGGTGTTCATGGCAGGGTAAGTTCTGAGGAGAGCTGGGGCGGTGTGTCAAGCATCATGCATTTAGTGGCTGTATTCCCCTGCCATGGAGGTCAGTTGTGCTGCTGGCCCTGGGAAGAGGTGCTGGTTTAAGGTTACACCCATGGCAGGGGTGAGGCAGTGGAGAACACATTAAGGGATTCCTGTGTGTTGTGTGTTTGTGGGGTTCCTGGAGCGTGGTGGAAGCCCTGTTGGAGCGCTGGGTTTTGGTGTTGGCAGAAGGTTGTGTTTGAGCATGAGGTGGGCTTTCAGGGAGGTGGGGTGCTGGAGCAAGGAACTCTGGAGTTTTGGCTTGGAGACAGAACTGAGGGATTCTTGGCATATGCCCAAGTATTTGTATGCAGAAACATCTAGAAGCATGCTTCCCTGAGAACTGGAAGGTAATCCAGCAGGGGCAGGCCGGCCTGGGAGATGGCAGTGCAGGCTGCTCAGAGCCTCCCTTCTTCCTGCAGCTCTGCACCTTGCCACACCTGGAGGAAAGCATGGAAGGGCAAGATGAGGAGGGCCTGGAGTCCCTGCAAACCTGTGTGCAGGTGAGTGCAGCCTGTTCCCAAGAGCCCCAGAGCTCATCCCCACCTGGCCCACAGCCTCAGGCTCTGATTTGTTTTGGAGCACTCTTTGGAGATTTGGGCCCAACTGGGTGACAAGCTTTAAGAAAAAATTAATGTTGAGCATGGTGGTGCACACTTTTAATCCTGGCACCCTAGAGGCAGAGGCAGGCAGATCTCTGTGAGTTTAGCCTGATCTATGTAGTTCCAGCCTAGCAGGGCTGCAGAGTGAGACCCTGTCAGAAACAGGAAACAAAGAATAATCGTGTCTGTGTGTCTGTCTGCATAGGTGTGTGTGAGTGCACGTACCTGTGTGCCTGCACAGAGGCCAGAAGAAAACATCAGGTCCTCCTCTATCTATCATGCCACCTGTTCATTTGAGGGAGGGTCTCTCCCTATACCTGGGGCTTGTGTTTTCTTCGGGTAGAATAGAAGCCAGCAAGCACCAGTGACCCCCTAGTCTCCCTTGACCTTAGAGCTGGGGTTACAGGAATGTGAAGCACCTGGCTTGTTATGTGGATCCTGGGATCTGAGCTCTGATCCTCATTATTGAGCAGCAAGCATGCTTTTTTAAAATATGTATTTTATTATTTTTATTTTATGTGTATGAGTATATTGCCTGCATGTATGTGAGTGCACCTGTGTTGTGCAGTGCCGTGGAGGTCAGAAGGCATCGGATTCCCCTGGAACTGGAGTTATGGATGATTGTTAGCTGCCATGTGGTTACTGGGAATCGAACCTGGGTCCTCTGCAAGAGCAGTCAGTGCTCTTAACCGCTGAGCCATCTCTCCAGCCCCTAGCAGCAAGCACTCTTTAACTGCTGAGCTATCTCTCCAGCCTTTAAACTTCCTCCCTTTAAATCATTTTTAGTTATTTATTTTTAAAGATTTATTTGTTTATTATATGTGTGTATATGTGACTGCGTGAGTTTCTGTGCACCAGGTGCATGCGCGGGTACCAGTGGTGGTCATAAGGCATCAGATCATCCTGGAACTGGAGTTCTCTGCAAGAGCAGAGAACTTAACTGCTGAGCCATCTCTCCAGACCCCTTTAAAATTTTTTTTTGAGGCAGGGTCTCATGTGTCTTGGGCTCACCTGGGATGTAGCTAAGGACGACCTTCAGCTTCTTACGTTTCTCCCTCTACCTCAGTGCTGGGATTACAGGTGTGAGCCACCATATACAGCCTAGAAAACAGTTTCTGGGTTCCTCAGTACTGAAGAAAATACAAAGATGAAAAGTACAAGGTTTTTATTATTATTATTATTTTAGAAAAGTTTAAGAGGGCTGGAGAGGTGGCTCATTGGTTAAGAGCACTGGCTGCTCTTGTAGAGGACCCACATGGAGGCTAACAACCGTCTGTTACTCCAGTTTCAGGGGAATCCTGACGCCCTCTTCTGACCTCTGCAGGCATTGAATGACACAGGTACACTTAAACACATGCAGGCAGTATGTTCATACACATAAAATAAAAATAATAAGCTGGGCGTGGTGGCGCATGCCTTTAATCCCAGCACTCGGGAGGCAGAGGCGGGTGGATCTCTGTGAGTTCAAGGCCAGCCTGGTCTACATATTGAGTTCCAGGACAGCTGGAGCTACAGGGAGACCCTGTCTCAAAAAGACCAAAAATAAATAAATAAATAAATAAATAACAATATTTTTTAAAGTTAAAAAATCTATTTGGGTGTGTGTATACATGTATGGGTGTGCCGCGGTCACATGTGGAAGTTAGAGGACAGCTTTGTAGAGGAGTTCTGCTTCTACCATGTAAGTTCTAGGGTTTGAACTCAGGTCATCAGACTTGACAGCTGCCCCCTTACCTGCTGAGCCATCTTACCAGCCCCCAGTACACATTTTTTATATGTAGTGTAGAATCCATGACCCAAAGGAGAGTTAGAAATAGAAGTAACATGAGGGCAGTTGTTTTAGTGGTATAAGAAAGGTCCAATACGGGCTGGAGAGATATCTCAGCATTTAAGTGTGCATACTTCCAGAAGACCTGAATTCAGATCCCAGTACTTAGGTTGGATGGCTCCCAACCACCTGTAACTCCAGCGGATCTGGGGCCCTCTTCTGGTGAATCTCAGGTGAGGGTCCACTGGCCCTCCATTGGCACCTGCACTTGTGTACAGACACACATACACACACACACACATACACACACACAGTTTTCTTTTAAAAAAAGAAAAGGTCTAACCAAAACTAAATTGTAAGGAAGGTAGAGACAAGGGTTTATGCTCCCTGACACTTCATGGAGGAGGTGGCATTTGTTTTGATACTTCAGCAGTCAGTCAGAGCTTGGCCTGTGGGACAGTGGAAAGGGAGGAGCTTGTATTGTTGGGTCCGAGGTTCAGGGATGATTGGAGACCACCCACCAAAATTCGAAATTTAGAAGATTTTATTGAAAAGCATTCCAATTCTTGAACGACCAGTTGGGCACAGACTCCAGGAGCCAATGAATGGAGTCCGGCCCCGACCAACAATGAGCAGGGGTTTTTATTGAGTACTCTTGAAAAAGCCCGCGCAAACTGGGCAACCTCTGAGTTGATTGGATAACTCTGAATTCCTTGTACAGGGGGAAATTTCATTGGTTATAGTCATGGTCAGCCTCCTGGAATATCTCAATTTCTCCTTTTACGGTAGGATGCCCCTATCGGCCTCTGGATGCCCTTTTATGGTCAGGAATTTGGGTCTTTTTCAGGAAGGCATGTCCAGGCTTGCCTAATCTTAGCCCGCAGTATGGGGTAAAGGAGACTCACAGTTTCTAGGATCAGAGACTTAAGGCTGACAAGATGGAGGCTGCTAAAAAAATGGAGCCAGTGTGACCTGGATCCTTCAGTATCAGGCAGTCAGTGGACTGGAATGTGTGTTAACCTTCCTTACCATTAAAGGCATGTGCCTTTAATCCTAGCACTGGGGAGGCAAAGACAGGCAGATCCCTGTGAGTTCCAGACCAGCTCAGGTCGTGTGGTGAGACGTGTCTCTAAAAAAAAAATAATAAAAGATCCCAACAACAAGGTCTGACCTCAGCAAAGTACATTGGGGAACCAATGACTTTTGGGGCCTATAGAGCATGGCAGGAGGTTTCTTATGGGAACACAGGTGACCCGAAAGCAGCTGTGCTGAGAAGTTTACACCCAGTGTAGCCATCCAAGTGGAGTTTCCTTCAGTTAACTTTCCCCAGGCTGTATACGCCCAAGACCTTGTGTGATTGGGACAGGAGGAAGAGGCTAGAATCTCAGGTGAGGGTCCAGTAGCCCTCCCACCCTTCAGTCATCAACAGCCTGCTCTCTGTAGGCAGGCACAGCTGCTCTGATGAAGGTGGAAGCTCTTTTGCTCCAAAGACTGTGTCCTACAAAATGAGTCTTCAACTATTTTTAAATAAACATGGTTTATAAATCCTGTAGAAACAGAGCTAATCCAGGGCTGGTGTTGAACTTAGGCTTCTCCTAAGAATACATAATGCTTTTGGCCAGTAAGCTGCCAGAGCAGGAACCATTAACAGCAGACTAAAGATTGCCATAGAACTGTGGGTGATGGTACACACCTATAGTCCCAGCACTGGGGAGGTGGAGGCAGGAGGATTTCCATAAGTTCTAGGCCAGCCTGGGCTATATGGCAAGGCCCTGTCTCAAAAGCACAGTGAGCTGGGAATGGTGGCTTGTGCCTGTAATCCCAGCACTAGGGAGGCAAGAAGCAGTAAGTTGTCAGGATGTTGGTCCCATACACAGATTTAAGCAAGTAAATCCAGAGAGGGTCATCAGAGCCAGAGAATGTAGGTATTGGGGCTTAGAAAGGTGCCCCAGATCCTCTGTGTTAAAGGCTTGGGGGTGGTCTTAGGAGATGGTGGAGCTTTAAAAAAAAAACTTTTATTTTATGTGTATGGCTCTTTTACCTGTATGTATGTAAGTGTACCACATGTGTGCAGTACCTGCAGAGGCCAGAAGAGGGTGCCAGATCACCTGGAACTGGAGTTATAGACCGTTGTTAGCCGCCTTGTGGGTGCTGGGAACTGAACCCCAGTCCTCTGCAGGTGCAGCCAGTGCTTTTAACCACTGAGCCATCTCTCCAGCCCCAGATGGTAGAACTTTTTAGAGGTGGAGCATAGTACACAGAGGCTAGAAGAGGATGGCACGTGTCCACTATCATTCCTGGCCTTCTTCCTTTGAGGCAGGGTCTTTTCCTGAACCTGAAGCTCATGTTCTGTCAGCTGGGTTGGAAGACAGCAAGCCCCAGTGACTCTCCTGTCTCTGCCCTCTCAGAGCTGGGTTTACAGGCCTTTGTGGGATTGTGACTTGGGTGCTAGGATCTGAACTCCAGTCCTTATGATTGCTCAGAAAGCACCCTCAACCATTGAACCTGCTCTGTCCCCCTGGGTGCTTTTTGCTTCTTGTTTGGTTGTTTATGAGACAAGGTCTCACAATGTAACAGCACATGCTGGACTTGAACTCCTCATTCATGATCCCCATGCCTTAGCCTCCTTAAAGTTAGTTTGTTAGGGCTTGTTTTGTTTGTTTTTGAGACCAAGTTGGCCTGTAACTTACTATATAGCTAAGGTTGACCTTGAACTAATGATCCTAGCCTCGACTTAGTGAGTGCTAGGATGACAGTCGTGTGCCATCATGCCTGGCTTATTTTTTTTTTTAATTACATGTATTTATTTATATGTGGGTGTATGTGCCACAGTGCGTGTGTGGAGGTCAGAGGACAGTTAATGGAAGTCAGTTCTCTCCTTCCACCATGTAGGTCCCAGGGATCAAACTCAGGTTATCAAGCTTTGCAATGGCTCTTTCCTGCTGAGCCATTTTGTTAGCCCCCTGGCTTAATGTTTGAAGTTAATTTCTTGATTGTTTGTTACTTTTGGCTTTAGGCATGCTCTATATAGTGCATGTTACTGGCTTAGGGCTCCATCGTGCGGGAATTTAGGCGGAGCACAGCTGGAAAGTTTCTTTGGTTCCTGGGATCACTTAGCTGCATAGAGCTGGCAGCAAGTTCATCCTGGAGCATTCAGAGACCTAGTACCTGTGTGTGGAATCTCAGCCGCCTCTAGGTGTCCCTTCTCTGTATGGTCACCTTGAGCTCACCCTGAGAGGTAGCAATGGTTGGTAGTTAGATGTATTAGAACAGATGGTGCATCAAATTCTAGCTGACTGACCATGGGAATGTTGAGCTACAACTTTGTCCTCTGATTATTTTTATTTTTCTCATCTGTTTCACCTCTTAGAACTTTGTTCTACCTCAAGAAATGATCATTGAAGTTGAGGGAGACGATGCCGGGACACTGGACATCATGCCCCAGGTGAGTTGGGCAAGTCCCCTTTATGTGAACATGTGTGCGTGGCTAGTCGGTGGTAAAGCTAAATTGAAGGGAACTGGAGCAGAAAGTGAGAGGATGAAAATAAGAGTGAGTGGGCTGGGGAGATGACTCAGTTGGTTAAGTGCTTGTGTCAGCATGAGGACCTGGGCTTGATCCCCAGATAAAAAGCTGAGGTGGCTGTGTACACTTGTGTGCTCAGTGCTGGGGAGGCAGGGGTAGAGGGCTCTGTGGAGCTTAGTGGTGAGCCACTCCAGCTCCAAGTTCAGTGTGGATTCTGTTTCAGAAAAATCAAGTGGACAGTGAAGGAGGAGGACACCCAATGTCAAGCTGGCCTCCACAGGTATGCACACACATCCTCCACCCATCCCTACTCCCACGAGTGAGCAGCTTTGCCAAGAAATGTGGTTGTGTCAAAGGTGAAAAGTGGAGAGCTTCAAGGATATTGCAGGTTGAGGAGTTGATTCAAACAGATGAGAAAGATTCTAGGGCCTGGGGACATAGCTCAGTGGTAGAACAGTTGCCTAGTGTGCACAGAACCCTTAGTTCAATCCCCAGTGCCACAGAAAGGAAGAAAGGAAAGAAAAAGACTCTATTTAGAAGTGGTTATCAGGAAGGAGTTAGTGGAGAAAAGAGTTATGAATTGGGAGGTAAAGGAGATAAATTATAAAGCAGTCTGTCTTACCATTAGAGAACTTAATCTGTTGAGTCTGAATAGACTGGCTCTGGATAAGGAAAAGAGTCCATCTATAAAGAATGAAGGGAGCTATCAGAAGGCTGGCATTCTTTGTGAATAATCAAATGAGAATGCGACTGGGATCTGCCTTCTAAAGATGATTAACAAGAGTGGAGAAAACTAGGGGATGGGGAGATGACTCATTGTGTGCTTTGTATGAGAGCCTGGGGGCCTGAGTTCAAATCCTCAGCATCCATGTTAAGGTTGCAGGGCAGAGACAGGTGGATCCCAAGAGCTTACCAACCTAAGCAGAATGATTACATTCTTACAGCTTACAGTGGCACTGACTATATGTTCCCATTCCAAGAGGGAGGAATAGGGGCATAGTTAGGAAATAGTGGATCAAAGCAAGACCAAAACCCAGCAGGGCAGATATCAAACCCGTGGCTCTGTGGCCGGTGTCTGGGGCTTAGTTTCAAAGAGCTTAGATGGCTCTGCCCCCCAGCCCTGCTACATGCAGCGTACATCTCTTGGTCTGGTCCCACTCTGTATGCAGTGCTCCTTGGCAGATGTCTCATGGTTCTGACAGCTCCAGCATCTTGGGGGTCTCCACTGAAGCTCAGCTTTACCCTTACAATTTCATGCAGTAGCCTCCCCCAGCCTCCTCCCAGGGACTCTGCTGCTCCATGTTGTGTGGCCTCAGCAGCTCTTTAAAACTGTGGAGTTAAAGAATCTACAGCCCCTCGCTCTTGCGTCTCGTTGCCTCGAAAGTCAGCACCAACTTTGGATGCACCTTCGACCTTAGCAGCAGCTTTAATGTGTTAAAGTAGTAGCTTGTAGCTTTCTAGGAGCAACTTTCTCCTTCCTCAAGTTGGAAGCTTCCCTGGTTGGGGTCTTGCCCTGAGGGCCCCTTCCCTTGTTCCATTGCAGACCTGGAGCCCTCTCCTTAGTGGTAATAATCTCTTTAACAGTTACAGCCTCTGCACCCAGCCTTGGCTGCACCATTAAGCTTCCTGTGCTCCTTTTCTCTCCAAACTGTGCATTTTGTATTTCTTTCTGCTCTTTTTCTCTGTAGACCTGCATAAAGTAAACAGTAATAATCATTCCACAGACACATTAGTTTTAATTAGTTCATTAGTTTTAATTCAACCTCAAGTAAATTCTCAGGACATGTGCAGAAAACAGCCAGATTCATTGCTAAATTATCACATGAATGAGCTGTAGCCCAGCTGCTGATTGAGACCTTGCTCCCCTCTGAAAGCTCTTGAGCCAGGCTCTATCATCCGTCCGCACTTCTGTCCAGGCTCAGCTAGAACATCCTGTTGAGCTCTGCTTACATAATGCAATGGCTTCTTTAGACTTAACTTTCAAAGTCATCCACACTCCTCTAAAAAACAACATAATCAGCTTCTCCACAACAACAGCCCCACTGTCTGGTGCCAATTCCTCTGTTGCTGTGATAAAACACCATGACCAAAAGCTACGTATGGAAGAAAGAATTTGGCTTGCAGTTCTAGAGGCCAGAGTCCATCATGGTGGAGGAGGCTAGGCAGCAGGAGGCTGGAGCAGAACTGGACTGATCACATTTGGGCACACGGGAAGCAGGGAGAGTGAACTGGAAGTGGGGTGGTGCTTTAAACTCTCAAAGCCCACCCCCAGTGACATACTTCCTCCAGCAAGGCTCCACATCCTAAAAGTTCCATAATCTCCCCAAACAGCACCACCAACTGGGGGCCAAATGTTCAAATATGAGGCTATGGTCATTCATGCCACAGCACCCAGCATCTTCTTCTGGCCTCCACATGAACATATACACACAGCACATGGTAGAAAGAGAGGAAAGAAAGCTAAAGCCATTCTTTTCTATGTTAACAGATCATGCCACCCAGTAAGTGTGATTGAGTTCAGGTTATTCTGAAAAGATCATCCAAAGACAGGACTGTGACATTCTGACACCCCAGCTGCTTTTGTACCTTTTCTCCCAAGGGTATTTTGTGATCACTTTGTGTATTGATCCCCCGATTCATTCACTGAAATGCTAGTATATTAGAGCTAATACATTTAATATGCATTTTACATTAACTGTGCTTCCATGGAGTTACATTTATGGCTATCTTCATAGATCATTGTAGCATAGTGACTCAGGTTAACTGTTCCTTAAATAATGAGAAAGTATGGTGTTCTATGATAAAAGTGCTTGGAGCTTGGACAACACATAACCAGAGGTAGAGCCAGGGCTGCTAATTAAGCCTCTTACTACTACTGTTATTGTAAAAAATTAATTATTTTTGCACGTGTGCGTGTGCATGCCTAAAGACCTGAAGTGGATGGCAAGAGTCTTCCTCCATCACTCTATTTTTTATTTGCAGCGGGGTCTCTCAGTTGAACCCAGAGCTCTCTGATTAGCTGGTCTAGCTAGAACTCTGCGTCCTGAGTGCTAGGATCACAGGTGGCTGCCACACCTGCCTGGCTTTTTTTTTGTTTGTTTGTTTGTTTTTGTTTTTTTGAGACAGGGTCTCCCTGTAGCCCCAGCTGTCCTGGAACTCACTATGTAGACCAGGCTGGCCTTGAACTCACGGAGATCCGCCTGCCTCTGCCTCCCAAGTGCTGGGATTAAAGGCTTGCGCCACCACGCCCGGCCCACCTGGCTTTTACATGGGCTCTGAAATCCAGTCTTCATGCTGTGCAGCAAGCATTCAGCCACTGAGCCATCTCTCAGCCCTATTACTATTTTTTGAGATAGGGTCTTGATATGTAGCTCAAGCTGACTTGGAACTCACTACGTAGCCCACATTAGCCTCTAACTTGTGGAAATCATTCTGCCTTTGCTTCCCAAGAGGTGGGAATTACAGATGTGTGCCACCATACCAGGCTTAGTCAGTTACTATCTATTTGATATTTGACTTTGATTTTTTAAAACATATCAGTTTTTATTTTATTTTTATTTACTTTATGTGTATTTACTTTAAGTGCATACATGTAAACACACCCATGTTGTGCAGTGCCCATGGAGGCCAGAAGAACGTGTTGGATCCCCTAGAACTATAGTTGCAGACAGTTGTTAGCCACTATGTGGGTGCTGGGAATTGAACCTGGATCCCCTGGAAAATCAGCCACAGGCCAGTCCAATGAAAGTAATTTCCCAATTGAGGCTTCTTCCACTCAGGTGTGTCAAGGTGACAACTGAAGCTGTTTACCATAATCCTGGTCCTTCCCTTTCATGGGGCAGTTCTGTTTTTGGCCACACTCAGCTTTGGGGAAGGGTCTTTTGGGATGCTCACTGTCACATAAGTGAGGTCTCAAGTAGACCTGGTGGTTTATGCCAATAAACCCTGCTATTTAGGAAGCTGAGGCAGGAGGATTTCCAGTTGAAGGTGAGCCTGGATAATTTGGTGAGATCATGTCTACAAACTTAAAGAAAAACAAAACCCTTCAAAATCTGGGAAGACATACCTTTATTGGTTTATTATCTATAACTCCAGACCCTGATAATAACTTTTGAAATAAAATATATTCTTACTAGATTTTCTTTATTTGGGGAGGTGGTGTGTGGTTCATGTGTATGGGGAGGTCAGAGTCATTTCTCGCCTTCCACCATGTGAGTCCTAGGGATTGAACCCAAGCTGTCAGGCTTCAAGGAAAGTGATTTTACCTGCTGAACCATCTTGATTGCCTATAAATGATTTTTTTAAAGGCTGAGGACATAGTTCAAGGGGAGTATGTGTCATAGTGGTAGAGTGCTTGCCTAGCATGTATGAGGGCCTGGGTTCAATCCCATGCCCTGCAAGAAAGAGGCAGACAGAAAAGAATGAGGGGCCAGAGAGATGGCACAGAGGTTGAAAGCACACACTACACTTGCAGAGGACCAGAGTTTTATACCCAGCACCCATGTTGGACAGCTTACAACCACCTGTTACTCTAGGTCTAGGGGATCTGATGCCCTCTTCTGGCTGCTGTGGGCACCTGCACACACAGGTACAAACTCACACATATACATAATTAAAAATGAGAGAAAGAGAAAATAAAATATCAGTCGTTTCTTATTTGGCATCCTCTTTGGGGAAGTAAAAACAGGTCTGGGATCCAAAGTCCAGAGATTCCTTTTCTCCTTGATTAGAATGTTTTGGCAGCTGGTAGTTTTAGGGTTTTAATCTAACTGCCTTGTTAGATTCTCCTGTGTCCTGCTGTCAGGCATTTCTTCCCCTTTAGCATTGAAAAGAAATGATGCCCAGCTAAGCAGGATTGGATATCCCATTTTAGGAAAGTGCGGACTTCAAGATTGTGACCGTGGACTTCACCGAGGAGGAACAGAGTACCTGGAACTCTGCCCAGAGAACCCCAGACAGAAATGTGATCCTGGAGGGCCACAGGGACCTGTGGGGTGAGTACTTAAAGAACGGGTGTCTCCTTTACTACTATTCCATCAAGACCCACAGTACTGAGCCATCAGAATCTCTTTTTACATTTAGTATACTTTGCCTGCACACCACGAAGTGGGTGGAGGCCAGAGGACAGCCTGCAGGAGTTGGTTCTCTCCTTCCATCATGTGGGCCTGGGGCCAGAACTTGGGTCATCAGGCTTGGCAGCAAGCACTTTTATCTGCTGGTCTGTCTTGCCGACCCAGCAGCCAGAATGTGTTGACTGCACGCAGACTGCTCATGTGCTTCATTTCCCAGTGAAGGTGAACCTGACTCCAGTGTTACCTGTTGATGTGGAATGCAGCTCTCACCTCAGAGAAAGTGTTTATCCTTGATCCAAGTGACCACGTCCCGGGACACAGATTCAGGTTTCCCTGAGTGACGTGTTCTACCATGGAAGTGGTCACATGAGCTTTTATTAGTTATGGAATGAAAGAGAAACAGAAAACAATGCAATTACCAAATACACCAATGAGGATCATAGATAGGCAGGTGTTGCTAAGATTCCTTCTGGGAGGCCTGAACAATGTCTGACCCCCTCTTCCCTTGGTCCCTATGACAAAGCAAGGTACAATTTCACCAGAGTAGTTTGGAAAACTAGTAAGTTTATTGGGCTTACTTTCAGAGCAGTGGGTGAGGAGTGTGGGTGTAACCCTCCTAGGGCCTCCAGGCATGGATTGTGACTTTCCAGCTACCATAAAAATGGGGAGAGACCCTCCCTGTGGGCTTCCCTAGCTTAGGTACTCTTAGTCCCCCACCCTCACCCCCACTGCCCCTTGTGCAACTAGGGCTGGCTGGGTGGTTGGGAGACATGACTGACTCTCCCTGCCTCGGTCAACAGTCAAAAAGTTTTGTGATAATCCTAGGCAAACTGGTGCAGCCAAGTTTAGGAAGAAGGTGTCTGTGCATAACTTGCTAGTCGGAGAACAGTCCTATGCCACAGCAGGTTATAGCCAAGGGGGAAAATGGGTCAGTTTCAGATGCTGTCTGATGACTGATAGACACTAGCAGCCTACTAAGAATACATTTTAAAGGCTTTACCTATTAGTCAGAATAGGTTGGACACAGGGATGGTCAGCAAATAGCTACTAAGGGAACTGAAGTTAACCCAGGGCCATTTGGCTCTGGATAGGTGACATTCTAACTCTTCAGGATCATTAAGTTGTTTTTCCTTTTTTTTTTGCCCTCAAAATGTGCTGTCATTTAAGGAAAAGAGACAAATCATGTAATAGGAGATAGTTACAACATATTCAGTTTCATAATAAAGGTAATAGTACAACTAGGCATGGTAGCAAATGCCTGTAATCCCAGAATTTAGGAGAGAGATAGGCAGATTTCTAGAATCTGGACTCTAGTCTGGTCGACACAGTAAGATACTTTCCAAAAATGTCACAAATTTATACTGAATTAAATCAGAATTTTAAAAAAACACTCTAAGCCTGGCGTGGTGGCACACACCTTTAATCCCAGCACTTGGGAGGCAGAGGCAGGTGGATCTCTGTGGGTTCAAGGCCAGCCTGGTCTACATAGTGAGTTCCAGGCCAGCTGAGGCTACGGGGAGACCCTGTCTCAAAAAGACCAAAAAAAAAAAAATTATTTTGATATATCACAGTGAAAGATTTATCGTCCTCTTTTTTTTTTTTTTTTTTTTTTTTAAAAAAAAAAAAAAAAAAAAAAAAAAAAAAAAAAAACACTCTAAAGAATTTGTAATTTCAGTTGCAAATATCTAGCTTGTTAGTCATTATCTGTAATCTCAGTACTTGTGGCTAAAGCAAGAGGTTTGAAAATTTCATGCTAACCTGGGCTACAGAGTTAGACACTGTCTCAAGAAAACAACAAACCCAGTGTATTGACACATGGCTATAATCCCAGCACTTTGTTGGGTTGAGACAGGAGGGTTGGGTGTGTCAGACCAGTTCCTCCTGCATAAGCAGAAAAACAAACCACAAGCCAGGGCACAAGTTCAGCTGGCATGTGAAGAGAATATCATGCCTACCTGTGGACACCCAGGGCGGGAGCCCATGGGTCCTGTGGGCATTGTCATCTACAGGAAAGGTCCTATGCCAGCCACTGCCCTGTTGGTCCTAGAAATCCATGGCTTGCTCCCATGGTTCCCTGAACATTCAGTGTTAGCATTTATTGCCATATAGAATTCATCAGTGCTAGCTCAGTGAAAGCAGCCATGTTCACATGTAGCAGGGTGGGAACTAACTGGTGCATTCAGAAAGCACAGGTCAACACCAGGATCTAACCTTGGAGCTACAGGATGCAGCAAGCACCTGTACACCCCCACCCCCACCCCCACCCCCATCGGTCTATAAATGACTTGAATCCTCCAGTCCTGGTCTCAATGCCATCTCTTTTTTGCTGCAAACATCCTGGCAAAGACCATGGGTTCCTGGAAGTTGTCCAGGGGTAAGAAGAGCTCTGAAGTCAGGCTATAAAGCAGTCTAGAAACATCTGTGTTGTAGGGCCTTGAGTCCAGAGCTGGTGTGGAGCTCCTGCTGATCTTAAACATCCTTTCCAGCTGCAAATGGGGTTTCAGCTGGAGCTATGTCTAGGTTCTACTGGAGCCTGGACCTTTGGCTCGGGGCGGGGCTGCTAGCAGAGTTGGGTCTGTGGCTCTTAATGGAAAAAACAGACCAGCAGCTGCTTCAGCTTTGGCTTGGTCAGCCAACACATCCTTCTGGATGCTACAAGGGACCCCTTAAGGTCCAGTCAAACCTGGAGAAGGAATGTTCTAACTGGGAAAATGCCCAAGGGGCTGGGTTGAGGAAGGGACCTGATACCAAATGGGTCTGGGCGCATAGGCAAGGTGGTGACAGGGATGCAACCTCTAGGGTAGGTGGCCTTTGCAGGATCTTCTTGACTTTTTGCATGCTGGATCCCGAGCCACACATCTCAGGCAGCCCTTTTAGATACTTCTGGAGATGCTGCTCAGAGTATTTAATCTGGTGGCTTTTGAACTATACCTGGACTTGATGCTCCTTCATGTTAATCCTTTCCACCAGCACCACACTGTTCTCTTAGGCTGAATACTTGACTTTTTGAAATGTTCTTCCAGCTCATACTGGTCCTCTCTTATACACAGTGCACTCCTCAGAGTGCTGGGGTGCTAGGGCCTCTGGAAAGGCTGGAGACCCCTGTGGCCTGGAGACATGGTATACCTAAGGGATTTGGGAAACTAGGTCCTGAATGCACTGGGGTCCTGGGAACGTGTGAGGTTGATTTGGGGGTTTTGGGGGTGAGCTCCTTGCATTGGAGAGCCCATTGGCTCTTGCTTCTCCATCTAGTTTTGGTGTGATGTTTAATTGTCAAGTTACCAGTTTCAGCTTTGTAGAGTTTTCAGCAGTGCCACACCCCACCCTGAGAATGTGGATTTGCAAAACACAGGATTTTTTGCTTTTGATTGCTTTTGACCTATTTTTTGCTTTTTGTGGTTCCCAAAGGTCAAAGACTGGGAGTAATTCAGCAGTGATTTTCTTTTGTCCATAGCCTGAATACCAAAAGTCCAGTCTTTGCCTTCCAGATTTTCAAATGAGACAGTCTCCTAGTTGAAGCAAGGCAAAGAATATAAAAAGAATTTGACAGTGCCTATGCCCAGTGTTCACATCTTCTCCTGGAGAAATGTACAGAATTATCTATTTACCCCAGATGGTTCCCCACCAAGGCCAAAGAAACAATTGAATCCAAGTCCAACTCGTTAAATCAGTGTTGGATTACTTACAGGAATGTAGGTGACTACAAGACAACCACATCATCAGAAACCCACCCTCAGCATGGGTGACAACTTATGAGAGCCCAGGTACCAGTAAAGTGTTCTACTCTCCTCTCGCACCTCAAGACCATGTGTAGCTGGAGCAAGAGGTGATGGTGACTGGAATCTCAAATGAGAGTCTAGTGACCCTTCCCTCACCTCCTCATGAGGGAATGTTAGCAGCTCACTGCCATGGGTGGAGACCTGTCACTGCATTATTCTGATTGTTCTCCTGCCATGATTGCAGACCAAGGTATTCTGTAGGTCTTAACAGCTCTGTTTCTTGGTGGTGGATTGTCGTGCCGCACCCAGAGGAAGTAACTCCATTACAGCAGGAGTTGAGAATGAACCGTGTAGTCATTACCTCTGTAGGAAATCCTGATAGTAATTGTTGCATTTCCCTCACCACCTCAGCACTGTATACAGGACTACTTTTTCCAGTGTGCTCTTCTTCATTGTGTCACCTAACAGCCACTCAGATGTCTGCCTCTGCCCAAACCTCTGGTCTCACTCAGTTGGGGTTGTAGAAATACAGGGCGATAGCCTATCAAGTGTTTAGGGAAGTAGGATGATATACTGCCCCATTCCTGGTCTGTTCACAACTATAGTGTGTTCCTGTCTTGCTGTTGATGCAGACTATGCTAATCGGTTTGATGCCTCCAGAAATGTCTACAAATGTAGCCAGTGGCATTTCAGTGAATGTCTAGTGCTAACAAGATTTGAAAGAATCTTCTACTTTGCTTTTTGTTTTTAGGCCCTTCTATTTTGTTGCTAAGGATTGCAAAATTGGGCTGAGATTCTGGAGGTTTATTTTAGGTTATGCAAGTACTTGGCATTTAAAGTCTTGCTTACTCAGACAAAATTGATGCGTATAGACCCATTTGAAGGCTCTGTTGAGCATAGGGTAGCAGTTCTGCACTTGTTGCTGCCTCTTACTGTTTCCATTTTTCAGTTATACGTCTGTATTAGTTACTTTTCTGTTGCTGTGATAAGATGCAATGACCAAGGCAACTTATAAAAGTAAGAGTTTATTTCAGCTTACAATTCCAGGAGAATTAGAGTCCATCATGGCAGTAGGCATGGTGGCAGGAGGTAGACAGAGCAGGAGCAGAAAGCAAAGGTCATACCTTCAAGCAAGCAGAGGAAGCCGAGAACTGGAGATTCAACGAGGCTTAAGAACTCTGCAAGCCCAGCCCAGTGACATGTTTCATCTACCATGGCCATACTTTCTAAGACTTCCCAAAACTGCCACCAACTGGGGATAAATGTCCAAATACTTAGAGTCTGTGGGGGACATTCTCATTCAAACCACCACAAGGTCCATAACTAAAAACATTTTTGCAGTTTCTTGTGAACTTTATCCTACTGGTCTAGCTCTAAATTTTTTTGAGGCGTGGGGTGTCTGGAATGTTGCGTACCCCATAGTCACATGTTGAATATTTGGTGTTCAGCAGGTAGCAGTATTTTGGGGAGCTTCTAGAAACTAGGAATTGGGATCTGGTTTGAGGGAATGTGTCACTTGAAGGTTATACCTCCTCTCCAATATCCTTTCTAATTTCTGTCTACCATCCCTCCATACCACACATGCCTGTTGCCATGATGTTGCACCTAAACTCATGCGTCTAAGTACTCATGGACTGAAGGAATCGCCTGAAACCACCTGCCAAAGTGAATCTTCTTCCTGTAGGTTGTTAACCATCAGGTATTTGGTCACAGTGCTGATAAAACCGACCAATACAGATGTCTTGTTTTCCTTTCTTCCAGACTTGGCAAGTGTACATGGAATAGAAGAATCAGCCCCAAAGCAGAGCATTTTTGATGAAGAACCATCCCATGCGGTGAAGATAGAAGAATTGTCAAGAGATGATCCTTGGCTCTCTTCATGTGAAGAATTTGGAGACTCTCAGGACCAGGTGGAGAAGCAAGGGAAAAAAAAAGAGGAAGTGGCCTTCACTCAAAGTACAGCTGGTATTCATGAGAGAGCCCCGCAAAGTGATGAACTTGGGAAGAGTTGTCTGAGTTCCAGTCTCCTTTCATTCCCCATGATACCTCTCAGAAACCATTTTCATAAACAGGTAGCACATGCTAAAAGACTGCATCATAATTTTATTGCAAATAGTCAACAGAAGATTAGTGACAGTGCAAGTCTACATGAAGATGGCGACTGTGGAAAAGGCCCTCAGAGCATTCATCTTACTCAGTTTACAAGAACTCCAAAAGGAGACAAATCCTATGAAATTAATGGTAATATTCGGTCAGCTAGCCATGGTACACCCATAAATCTACATGAAAAAGTTCATATAGAAAGTAGAACCTTTGGTCTAAAGGGATATGGGGAAGTTTTGAACCATGGCATATCTCTTAATGAACAGCAGAGAGTTCCTGTTGGAGAGAACCAATATAAATATAGTAAAACTGTTCTCAGTCCAGCTCTTACCAAATACATGAGAAACTATTCTGAAGAGAAACGTTTTGAATGTAAGCATTGTGGGAAATCCTTTAGCTGGAGCTCACATCTCATTGCACATCAAAGAACTCATACAGGGGAGAAACCTTATAAATGCAATCTATGTGGAAAGTTCTTCACCCGGAGCTCACATGTTGTTTCCCATCAGAGAATTCATACTGGAGAGAAACCTTACAGATGCAATCAGTGTGGGAAATCTTTTACCCAGAGATATGTGCTTGTGGTGCATCAGAGAACTCATACTGGGGAGAGGCCTTATGAGTGCAACCAATGTGGGAAGTCATTCAGGCAGAGCTATAAGCTTATTGCACATCAAAGAACTCACACTGGAGAGAAGCCATATGAATGCAATCAGTGTGGAAAATCATTTATCCAGAGTTATAAACTTATTGCACATCAGAAAATTCATTCTGGGGAAAAACCCTATGAATGCAGTCATTGTGGGAAGTCCTTCAGTCAAAGTTATAAACTTGTTGCTCATGAGAGAACTCACACTGGAGAAAAACCTTTTGAATGTAATTATTGTGGGAAATCATTCAGCTGGAGCTCTCAGTTGGTATCACATCAAAGAACACACACAGGAGAGAAACCTTACGAATGTAATGAGTGTGGGAAAGCCTTCAACCGCAGTTCACACCTTGTTATGCATCAGAGAACTCACACTGGAGAAAAGCCCTATCAGTGTAAACAGTGTGGGAAGTCCTTCAGCCAGAGCTATGTTCTTGTTGTGCATCAGAGAACGCACACTGGAGAAAAGCCTTATGAGTGCAACCAGTGTGGGAAAACGTTCAGACAGAGCTCTTGCTTTACTCAGCATCAGAGAACTCACACTGGAGAGAAACCCTATGAATGTAATCAGTGTGGGAAAACGTTCAGCTTGAGTGCCCGACTTATTGTGCATCAACGAACTCATACTGGGGAAAAGCCCTATAAATGTAGCCAGTGTGGGAAAGCTTTCATTAGTAGTTCTAAGCGCAGTAGACATCAGGCTACTCATAATGATGAGAAATCCTGTAAGTACAAGTAATAGAATACTTTAGCTGGAATTTGTTGCTGTTACCCTCTTTAAAAAGGGATGAATTTAGTGGAAATGTAAAATGAATGTGCACTGAGTACCTTTTGATTATCTCTGTTTTACTGATAGAAATAGAAAGGCAGTTTCCTAATTTTTGACAGATAAGAATATGCGGACTCTGGAAGAAAAAAAATGTTACATACTGGCATAGGTGGTTTCTTGGTGAGATAACAGCAGGGGCCTTAAGCATAGAAAAAGGTTATCTGTAAGCTAGTAGAAGTGGCTTCCCAGTGACAGGTTGGGTAGAAGCTGTACCCAAAAAACTGAAGCGCAAAAGCTGTTACTTTAGCTCAGAAGCCTTCCTTGAACTTGAATACTGGAGCCTGACAGCTCAGCTTCTCTGTTACTAAAGTGAATTCTCTGTAAATTTGAATGAGGTGTTTCTTCTTAAAAACTCTGACTTAAGATTATAGTTGACCAACTGCCTTTGCTCTCCAATAATGACTGACTACTAGCCCTTGCTCTTCTGAAATCCTGGTTCTTCTCTACCACTTGTATTGACTGGGGAGGTTCTTCCTGATCCTGTGTGCTCCTACCCAACCAAAGTCCCCACTCCTATTCAGTTCAAACAGACAGAGCCTCTCAACTCAATTCTTAGTTTATGTATAGGCTTGAGCCATTCCGGCTCCTCAAGAGGCATAAAGTGGGTTCCAGCCACAGCTAAACTGTCGAGTCACTTTGGAGTTCCTACCTTTTTGTTCCAGAGAGCTGCTTTTCTACCTCAGTAAAACTTTACTCTTCTGTCCTCATTCATCATTCTTTCCATCCCAAGACAACAAACCTGGAGCCACTGACTCAAGGATGATTTGGGTGGCCATTGAGTTTTCAGGGCTCTGTTTCTCTGAACTAATCTTGTCTGAGCCAAGAAATGGCTTTGTCACACTTAAAGCTCTTTACACAGCATTTCCATGTATCTGGAAATACATTCTGAAGAAGGGGAGAGGCCGATAACTATGAACTGCGTATTTTAACTTTGGAATTTAACGTGCAGAATCAGTCTTGCCCCCGCATGGATGTGGACACCCAGAATCCCATCCATAAGAAGGCTGAGTCCAGAGGATTATGAGTTAAAGACAAGCCTGGACTACATAGTAGGACCCTGTCTTTGAAAAATGAAAGAAAAAAACCTTCCCTTAATGAACATTGCTGCAAACGTAAGAAGCTTTGGTACTTTTCCCTGCAAAAAGCATTCAGCTCTGAATCATGGAAAATTAAACTTGACAGCCTTTTCTAAAAAGAGTCTATGAAATGTTGACACTGGTGACCTGCAGGAACTTGGGCAGGAAAATACTTTACCCTATCAAAGTCTACATGTAATTTCCCTATTGGGTAGTTTGTAATCTATTTTGTTCTGCACTTTCTGTTCTGACTGAGTATTTTCTACAAATAAGGTAAATGGCTGTGTAATGAAATTTGAAAAATGAAAATAATGTAGAACTATTCATTTCCAGAAACATTGTGATGAAATGTTAGGGTATGGATTAAAATAAAAAAGGATTATGGTTCTCTATTTGGTACTCCTTTATGTCAAGTCATCTGCTGGAGGTGTATGTTGGTTTGCTATAGTTGACACAGGAATAAAAATTGGTCAGAGAGAAAAGACAGATTTCCATCTTGTTTGAGCATTTAAGTTAGAATGACCAACCATATCACCTATGGTTCAGGGATTTCCATTTAGTTTACATATGCAGGTTACACCTTAGGGCTTTGATTCCATGGGATGTTGAAAGTGTCCATGAGAGTGCAATGAGAGTATAGACCAGGAAGTTTAGACCATAGGAACTAAGGAAGCACAGGCAATGTATAGGCGAGCACGCGCTGGGCTCTCAGGGTCCCAGCGCACACTCCTGGGCAGTGAAAGCTCCTCCACTACTGAGGTCTACTCAGTCGATCCCGTCCCTATTTCACCCATATACCTTCCTCAGGATGTGAGGTCCACTGGCCACTTGGACCACACGGGAAGCGTACGAGGGACGGCAAAAGCCAGGGTGTCCGCGAGTTGGCGACGGAGGAATAGCGCCCTCCGGGGAGACTGGATCACAGGATTTAGTGTTACAGCTCAAGACAAGTGACTCAGCTCAGATCTCAGTGATTCAGCTCTTTATTGGGGTAAAACTAGGACTATTTATAGTGTAGAGACAGCAGAAGAAGTCTTAGCTGATAGGTACTTTTAGAATGCCTCATTTACATAGGGCAGTGGGCTTCTATCAGGCTATCAAACAACGCCTGATTAAAAACCTGGTAGCTCCTGTGCCGGAGGGCATGTATTTGTGGCGAGCACTTTAAAAGAAGAGTCAGGGAGGATGCCAGGAAGGCACTCTGCTATGAAAGGAATCTGCAGCACATGGTTTCCGAGCTCGTGAGCTATCCGGACGTGAAGAGACTTCTACTTGCATAACAGAGGACCCCAACACAATGCAGAAGGGAAATGGGCCTGTTGATGTATCCACATCAGTATAAAAGAACACTACCAGTGGTTTAGTTATCCTGTCCTATAGTAGTGTGTCTTTTCAAGGATTCCCCAATGTGAATTTTCAGAGGGTTAGTCTTTAGTGAAGTGTTCTTCCATTAAATTAAGCTTGCAAGAATGAATGTCAAGCTTTGTATCTACTTAAAAGGTTTGTTTTACATTTATTTATGGGGGGGGGGTGGCATGCATGCCATAGTGCGTGTGTTGAAGCCAGAGGATGACTCTTGGGTGTCAGTTACCTCCTTCCACAATGTGGACTAAGGAATCAAACTCATGGTCAGTTTTGGAATGAGGTGCCTTTACCCACTGAACATCTTGGTATCTACTATTAGACTTTTAAAGATTTGGTTCATATCTTTGTGATGTTTGTCCCTAAATAATTAGTTCTACACTTTAAATTACTGTGTCTGAAGCCTTCAATCCCAGAAAGGTAGTTTTCTAAGGAAAGCTGGGAATTGACCTGAAAGGCCAGAGAATAAAATTCCTTTGGAATAAATCATTTCAAAAACTTTAAATCTGGGGGTGGAGAGATGGCTTAGCGATTGAGAGCCCTGGCTGCTTTTTACAAAGGACCTAGATTCAGTTCCCAGCACCCACATGGCACCTAATAACCAGTTCTAGGAGATCCAACATCCTTTTCTGACCTCCACAGGCACTGAATACATATGGTAGAATTTATACTTGCTGGCAAAGCATACATATAAATATTTGCACGACATGGGTGCACTTACACGCAGGCAATACGCTCATACACAAATAAAAATAATAACTAGCCGGCTGTGGTGGCACACGCCTTTTGTCCCAGCACTTAGGAGGCAGAGGCAGGCGGATCTCTGTGAGTTTAAGGCCAGCCTAGTCTACCTAGTGAGTTGAGGTCAGCTGGGACTACAGGGAGACCCTGTCTCAAAAAGACAAAATTATATATATATATATATATATATATATATATATATACATATTTGTTTGGTCTTTTTGAGACAGGGTCTCCCTGTACCCCAGCTGACCTATAACTCACTCTGTAGAGCAGGCTGGCCTTGAACTCAGAGATCTGCCTACCTCTGCCTCCTGCGTGCTGGGATTAAAGGCGTTTGCCACCATGCCTGGCTAAAATAAAACTTCTTAACTGGAAAAGCTAGATTCCTTTAAACTGCTGAGAGTGAAGTTTAGACATAAAAGGAGGAATTAATTAGGAACTCACATCCAAATTCAAAAGACACTGACAATAGAAATCATGTTTAAAGTACTGAGTTTAGGGTAGTGAGATGCCTTAGTGGGTAGAGGTGCTTGTCACCAAGTCTGAGGAAAAGAATTTAATCCCCGTACCCACGAGCTGGAAGGAGAGAACCAGCTCTGGCAAATTGCCCTCTGACCATGTATGCATCATAGAATTCACATACCAAGACAGCATCTTATTATTAAACATTCTGAATTCCTAAATGTTCAAAATGCAAAACTTTCTTAGTGTTACCATGATGCTGCAACTGGAAAATTTCACACTTGATCTTCAGTGACCCATTGTAGTCAAAGCACAGGCACACCTAAAATATACACATATTCCTTTATGTGTGAAAGGTATATATGAATATATGTGAATTTTGTGTTTAGACTTGGTCCCATCCTCCAAGTACCTCATGAGTAAATATCCCAAGACAAAAATCAAATTCAAAATGCCTCTGGTCCCAAACATTTCAAGTAAGGATCACTGCATCTTTATTTTACAGGCTCTAGAAAAAAGTGAAAAAAAAATGACCAAAAATGTTTTAAAGAACATTGAGCAATGGTATTGCTGCACGTGGTGATGCACATCTATAACCCTAAGTATTGGAGGGGACAGGGTAGGAAGAGTATATGTTCTAGGTACCTGGACTACAGACCACATTCAAGGCTACCCTGAGCAACTTAGTGAGTCCTTGTGTCATGAAGTGAAAAAGAATTAGAGGCATAATTCACTGATGAAACAAACACCTACCTAGAATCCCCCGTGTGTAGGGGGGTGTGGCTCAGTGGTAGAGCACCTTCCTAGAATCCTCCAGTGAGGGACTGGGGTGTGGCACAGCGGTAGAGCATCTGCCCAGAATCCCCAACTGATGGGCTCGGGGCGTGGCTCAGCAGTAGAGCACCTGCCAAGAATTCCCCAGTGAGGGACTGGGGATGTGGCTCAGAGGTAGAGCACCTGCCTAGAATCCTCCAGTGAGGGGCTGAGGGTGTGGTTCAGTGGTAGAGCACCTGCCTAGGATCCCCAGTGAGGGGGAGGGGAGATATGGGTCAGTGGTAGAGCTCTTTCCTAGAATCCCTCAGTGAGGGGTTGGGGTCGTGGCTCTGTGGTAGAACACCTGCCTAGAATCCCCCAGTGAGGGGCTGGGGTGTGGCTCAGAGGTAAAGCACCTGCCTAGAATCCCCCAGTGAGGGGCTGGGTCCTGACTCAGTGGCAGAGCCTTTGCTTAACATACAGGAGTCCCTATATTCAATCCCCAATACTGTAAATCCCCTAAGAAATATCCTCCTAGGCACTGAGAATTTAACTCAGTGGTAGAGTTTTTGCTAGCATATACAAGGCCAATCCACAACACCATGTGAGGAAAAAAATATCTTCTAGGACTGATTTTAGAGTAAAACAAAATATAAAATTTCCTGGGAAACAGGTGAGTGAGCTTTTGAATAGGAAGCTTTTGCTCTTTATTAAAAAGAAATAGTTAATAGTTGTGATAAGTAGAATGTACCGAATTTTTAATAGCTGAGATTAGGTTAAAAAAAATCCAAACCTAGGGCTGGAGAGAAGGCTCAGCAGTTAAGAACACTGGCTGCTCTTTCAGAGGACCTGGGTTCGATTCCCAGCACCGACATGGTGGCTAACAACCATCTGTAACTGCAATCCCAGAGGAATCCAACGCCTTCTTCTGACCTCTGCAAGCACTGCATAACACAGGAGCACTTACATACAAGCAGGCAATCCACTCATATACATGAAATACTAAATAGTAAAGTATTTTTTTTTAAATCCAAACTTGTGGGAAATTCGAAGATTTCCAGTTTCCTTGATGAAATCTCCAGTTCATTTGCCTGCAGCCTTTGATATTACCATTCCTTACTAATCGTGGAGATTCCATAACTAAGTTTAGTCTTAGTACATCACCATACCTACAATAAAATCATTGTTTATTTTTTAAAGTTCTTTTAGGAAGCATTAATTTTTGTGTGTATCTGTGGAGGTCAGAGGACAAGGGGTGAGAGTCAGTTCTCCCCTTCCACCATGTGGATTCCAGAGATTGAACTCAGAGTTGGGCATCAAGTATCTTCAACCACTGAGCCATCTCACCACCTCAATTTTGTTTTTCTTTTGAGAGTATCTCATGTAGCTCAGGCTGGCCTCAGACTTGCCAGTCTGTCCTTGAACTCCTGACCTTCCTGGACCCACTTAACAAGTGCTATGATTACATGTATGCACCACCAACACCCAGCTACTTTCCTAATATTATTATTATTATTGTATTAATAATATTATTATTTTGTCTTTTTTTTGAGAGGGTTTCCCTATAGCCCTAGATGGCCTGGAACTCCCTATGTAGGCCAGGCTGGCTTTGAACTCGAGATTTGCTTGCCTCTGTCTCCCAAGTGCTGTTACTAAAGGCATGTGCCACCATGCACAGCTATTTTTTATTTAGTAAATATTTTATCTAATATTTGTATATACATATAATGTGTTTGGGTCCAATGTACCCCCTATGCCCTCCTTTCCAGTTCCTCATTTAGAAATGTTTTTAATGTTGCACCTGGGTAGAGGGAGTTGGGAATCTCTCTATATAACTTCTTACTTTAATTATGTGTTGTGGACATTGTTGGTCACCTAAATAAAGTAAGATGTGTCCCTAAGAAATTTGGTACCAAGTTACCACAGCATCCTTAAGTGATATGGTCAGGGTTCTCTAGAGAATCAGAACTGATAAAATGAATATATTTATTAGATTAGCTTTACAGGATAGAGTGAGTAGTCCAACAATGTCTGTGCCACTCTGGAGAGGCTGAGAATCCAATAGTTGCTCAGTTCACAAGGCTGGATGTCTCAGAAGTCCCAATCTGGCACTGAAGGATTCATGGAGATCTGCTAGTTCTCAGTCTACGATGGCATCAGAAGTTGGTTCTACTATCAGTGGAGGAATGCCACAGTAAAAGATGAACCCACCAGTGAGAGAAGGCAAGCAGGCCAGAAGGGAATCCTCCCTTCTGCCATGGCCTTTTATACAGGGTGCCATCAGAAGGTAACACCCACATTCAGGGAGGGTCTTCCAGCTTCAAATAATCTAATCAGGAAAGCCTCTCTCATTTCAGTAAATTCCAGATCCAGTCAAGTTGACAACCAAGATTAGCCATCACAGTGAGTGTCCCCTTTGTCTAGTGGAAAGAGAATAACACTGTTTAGGGTAAAGTTCTGCTACCAATGACTAAAAAACAATTGTAGGGTGTGTGTGTGTGTGTGTGTGTGTGTGTGTGTGTGTGTGTGTTTTGTTTTGCTTTTAAGACAGGCTTTCACTCTGTAGCTCAGATGAACCAGGAACTTGTGATGATCCTCCGGACTCAACCTCCTGAGTGCTGGGATTACAGACACCAGGGGCCACATCCACCTGTAAATTTTTTTCTTTTTTAAAAATTATTTTTATTTTATGTGTAGAGTATTGCCCACATGTATGTAAGTGCACCTGTGTCATACAATGTCCACGGAGGTCAGAAGAGGTTGTCAGCTGCCATGTTGGTGCTGGGAACTGAACACCAGCCCTTACAAGAGCAACCAGTGCTCTCAACCACAGAGCCAGCTCTCCAGCCCCTGTATTTTTTCATAATTTGGAATTTTTGGGGGTCCTTTTGAAGCAGGATCTCCCTGTAAGCCCAGCTGTACTGGAACTCACTATGTAGACCAGGCTGACCTTGAACTCAAAGAAATCCACCTGCCTCTGCCTCCGAGTGCTGGGATTAAAGGCGTGCACCACCACGCCCGGCCATAATTTGGAATTTTTAAATGCTTTTTTAAATTATTTTTATTTTGTGTGTAGGAGTGTATTGCCTGCATGTGTGTAAGTACACCCATGCTGTGCAATGCCTGTGGAAGTCAAAAGAGGGCATAGGATTCTTCTGGAATTGGAGTGAGGGATGGTTGTTAGCTGCTATGTGGATGCTGGGAATCAAACCCAGGTCCTCTGCAAGAGCAGCCGGTGTTGTTTGCCACTGAGCCATCTCCCCAGCCCCACCATAATTTAGAATTTTAAAATTAATTTTTACAAAATTTTCACGTGTGTATACCTGTGTTATTGACCACTCATTCCTCCCACCTCCCTAGGTCCCTGTCCATCCTCGACCCTCCACAAGTCTCTCTCTCTCTCTCTCATGCTTATGTCTATTCATTTTGTATTATACCCATCAAGATTAAACAGAACCATTAATGTGACTGGGTTTGGGGCTATCTGTTGGAGCCTGGTGGGCTCAGCAGATGGTAGACAACTAAAGACAGATTCTCCAGAATCTGTCTATAGACAATAGTTGAGAGGTCAAGAGTAGGACCTTGTGAGCCTCTCCCCTTTTAACTGATAGGCCTGGTCTCATGTGGGCCCAGTTCAGGTAACTACACTTGATTTGATGTAATGATTACAATAATTTTAATAGGTATGTTTTTAAATTAAAAACTTATTAATTAATTTATTTAGAGGCAAGGCCTCACTATGTAGCCCTAGCTGGCCTGGAACTGTCTATACAGACCAGCCTGGCCTTGAACTCATAGAGATCCATCTGCCTCTGCCTCCCAAGTGCTGGGATTGAAACCACCATACCCAGGTACAGCTATTTTAAAAAAATAACAGGCTGGGGCTGGAGAGATGACTCAGTGGTTAAGAGCAATGACCACTCTTGGCAGAGGACTCAGGTTCAATTTCCAGCATCCACATGGCAGCTAACAACTCTCTGTAACTCCAGTTCCAAGGGAATTCAACTCCCTCTTCTGATTTCTTTGGGCATCGTACAACACAGGTGCACTTACACACATGCAGGCAATACACTCATACATAAAATAAAAATAAAACAAAACATTTTTAAAAACACGCTAGAATCCAGGCATGGTGGCACACGCCTGTAGTCCCAGCACTTGGGAGGCAGAGGCAGGCGGATCTCTGTGAGTTCATGGCCAGCCTGGTCTACATAGTGAGTTCCAGGACAGCTGGAGCTACAGGGAGACCCTGCTTCAAAAAGAAAAAAGAAAAAAAAAAAAAAAAACCAGGCTGGAGAGATGGCTCAGCAGTGAAGAGCACTGGCTGCCCTTGTAGAGGACCCAGGTTCGGTTTCCAGCACCCACATGGTGGCTAACAACCGTCTAAAACTCCCATTCCTGGGGAATATGATGTTCTCTTCTGCCCTTCATTTGCATTTTACAACACAGGTGGACTTACATACATGCAGACAATATACTCATACACACAAAATAAAAATAAGTATTTTTTTTTAAAAAAAAGTGTAGGGGGTGAAGAAATAGCTCACTGGTTAAGAGCGCTTATTGGTCTTCCAGAGGATCTGTGTTCGGTTCCCAGTACCCACATAATGGCAGTCCTTAATTCCAGTTGCAGGGGGGATCTGATGCCCTCTTTTGGCCTCTGCAGGCATTGCACAACATGTATATAAGTGGTGCACTTATATACATGCAGGCAAAACATAATACACATAAAAATATAAAAATAAATAACAATTTAAAAAATAAGAGTGTGGCAGATGGTGGGTAACAACCATCCATAACTCCAGTTCCAGGGGACTGACACTCTCTTCTGGCCTCTGCAGGCATTGCATGACACTGGTGCACTTACATACATTCAGGCAATGCACTCATACACATAAAAAGAAAATAAAGATTTTCTAAAGAAAAATACTGATCAGGGCTGGAGAAATGGCACAGCTGTTAAGAACACTGACTATTCTTGCAGAAGACCCGGTTTGGAATCCCAGCACCCACATGGCAGCTAAGAACTGTCCGTAACTCCAGTTCCAGGGGATCTGACAGCCTCTTCTGTCCTCCATGGGCACTGCACGACATGGGTGCACTTACCTACATGCAGGCATAACACTCATACACATAAAATAAAAATAATAAATAAAATATTAAAAAAAAATTGAGGGGCTGGAGTGATGGCTCAGTGGTTAAGAGCACTGACTGCTCTTGCGGGGGGCAAGAGGACCCAGGTTCAAGTCCCAGCACCTACATGGTGGCTATGACCCGTCCTTCACTCCAGTTCCAGGGGAATCTGAAACTCTCTTCTGACTGTCATGGCATTGCACGACATGGGTGCACTCACATACATGCAGGCAATATACTCATACACATAAAATAAAAATAATAAAATTTAAAAATTTAAAAAGACCCCATTGATCAAAAGTAACAGGAAGGAAAGGGTTTGGCCTATAGCTCACAGAGCATCACTGAGGGAAGTTAAACAGGAACTCAGGACAGGAACCTGGAGGCAAGAACTGAAGCAAAGACCATGAAGGGACACAGTTTACTGGCTTGTTTTCCCTGGCTTGCTCGGCTACCATTTTTGTGCAGCCTAGGCCCACCTGCCTAGGGATGGTACTGCCCACAGTAGTCTGGACCCTCCTGCATTAAACAGTGATCAAGAAAATGCCTCACAGATATGTCCATTGGCCAATCCAATGGAGGAAATTGAGGTTCCCTTTTCTCAGGCCCTTAGTCTGTATCAAGCTGGTGAAGATTAATCAGCACATCCCTTCTCCTGGACCTGTGACTGTGCAGCCATAAAGAACTGGGGCTCTTTGATGGGTAGTTCACATTACAACAGAAAATTTTAAATGGTCTTGTACTATCTTTTAGCCACTAGATTACAACAGTTTCAGAGACACCATGGTGGTGTCACAGGGACCCACTTGCAGCATCTCAAGAAATCATTAGTCATTGTGCTGATTCATTTTTATTGCTAACTTGGCACAACTTAAGAGTCACCTGGGAGGACAGAACTTCAGTTGAAGACCTGCTTTCATTGAATTGGCTTATGGCCATGCTGTGAGAGATTGTTTTGAATGATGAGAGAGCCCAGGCCACTGTGGGCGGTACCATCCCTAGGCAGGTGGACCTGGGATGTATTTCTATCTAGCTGAACATGAGTTAGAGAGTGAGCCAGTAAGCAGCATTCCTCCATGGTTTCTGCTTTACTTCCTGCTTGAGTGCCTTTCCTGACTTCCCTTGATGATGACTAGTGACCTAGAAGTATAAGTTGCCTTTGGTCAGAGTGTTCTGTCACAGCAACAGAAAAGCCAACTACAACAGTCCTGGATAGATGGGCCAACATTGTTATGTTCAGAGACACTAGTCCACCACAAGATGCAGTGCCAAGAGAGCTAGAAAGAGGAAGCCTTGCATGGTGCTGCAAGAGACAGAGGTAAGGACCAAGGGCCAGCCTTTTCTATACAGAGTTCAAGACCAGCCTGGGCTACATGGGACCCTGTCTCTTAAAATAAAAATTAAGTGCTGAAAATAGGTACCAACTGGACTTCTAATTGTCTTCACAAAAGATATTTTATATTGACTCCAAATTGCCTTGCAGGCAAATGTTGGTCAGTATTTAATGTTATGACATATGGTAAAAATAGACATCAGTAGTTCAAACAGGAAATGGAACCTTCTCTAGACTGAAGTGCAAACTTACTCTCTGAAAATCACAAAACATTGAAAGACATCCTGAAAGATCTAAGTAACTGGGAAAGCTTCTGATATGCACAGAGCTGGAGACCTCACACTGAAGACCATCTACCCCTGACCAAACTACAGGTCCAATGGAATCGATGAGTCCATCATATAGATGGAATGGAATCTACAACTCCCTTGTAGAAACTGAAAAGTTAATTCTAAAATTAACATGAATTTTCAAGGGGCCAACATGAGCCAAAATCATCTTGAAAATGAAGAAAAGAGTAGGTAAGGCTCCTCAAATTTCATCTTCAAAACACACCATACAACAGTAGACAAGAGAATGTGGTACTGATGGAAAGATTAAAATGTGGATCAGTGGAACAGAATTAGGAGTTCAAAACTGAACTCATATGTGTACGATCAAGTAATTTTTGACCATACCAAGATCATACAATGAAGGAAGAAGAAACTGGTTTTTTTTTTCCTTTTGAGACAGGGTCTCACTGTGTGTCTCTGGCTGGTCTGTAACTCTCTATGTAGATCAGGCTAGCCTCAAACTCACAAAGATCTGCCTGCCTCTGTCTCCCAAGTGCTGGGATTATAGGTGTGCCCCACCACACCTGGAAGAAGTATCTTTAAAAAAAATTTTTTTTTGAGATGGCTCAGTGGTTAAGAGCATTGGCTGCTCTTGTGGAGGACCTGGGTTTAGTTCCCAGAACCCATATGACAGCTAACAGTCATCCTTAACTCCAGTTCCAGGGGATCTGATGCCCTCTTCTGGCCTCTGCAGGCCTTGCATGCTTACGATGCACTTAATACATGCAGGCATGACACTCATTCACATAACATAAAAATAAAATTAAAAATAGGGTTGGGTATAATGGCACATGCCTTTAGTCCCAGCACTCAGGAGGCACAGGCAGACAGATCTCTGTGAGACTGAGGCCAGCCTGGTCTACATAGTGAGTTCCAGTTCAGCTGTGGCTGCAGGGAGACCCTGTCTCAAAAAGACAAAAATATTATTTATTCTTTGAGAATTTCATACAGGAATAAAGTGTATTTTATTATATCCACTCCTTCAACTTCTCCCAGACCCCCACCATATATCCCTCCCAACTTCATATCCTTTTAAAAATAACCCACTGAGTTCAGTTAGTGCAGATCATATGTGCATGGGTGTGGGTCCATCCACTGCAGCATGGGCAATCTACCAGTGGCCACACCCCAGAAGAAACCTGATTCTCCCTCCCCTAGCAGCCATCAATGACAATAGCTCCTGAGCTAAGGGTCAGGCTCACAAGCCATTCTCCCCTCCATGCTGGAATTTTGACTGGCTTGATCTTGTGTAGATCTTAAGTAGGTATCCAGTCACTCTGAACTCACAAGCACACCAATCTTGTCCTGTCCAGAAGACACTGTTTTGCAGCTGTCCTCCACAATCTCTGGCTTTAACAATCTTTCTTTCCCCTCTTCCTCGATGCTCCTTGATCCCTGGAGAGAGGGAATTTGATATAGATGTTTTATTTAGGGCCGAGTACTCTGCAAACATTTATTCTCTGCACTCTGACTCCTTGTGAGTCTCTGTCTTAACTGCCATCCAATACTCAAAGAAGCTTCTCTGGTGAGGGCTGAAACCTGTACTCATATGTCTAGGCTGGGAGCTGGAGGGATGGCTGGGAAAGAATAATCTTTACAATAGTGCTGGTGCAGTTGGGTAAGTGCTATGCCATAGGATAAAGTTGGACCGTTGTCTCTTCTGTCACAAACAAGACTAAGCTCCAAGGGGATCTAGGATCTAAATGTAAAAGGTAAAACTATGCATGTATCATAAGAAAGCCTAGTGGTAAATATTCCCAATCTTAAGTTTAGCAGATTCTTGGATATAAGTGAAATGGCAAAGCGGACTCCATTGTATTCTAGCTGACTTTTGTATTTCCCTGTTCATGCTTGCTAACTGTTGTCAACCAGCCAGAACTGGTTCCATGAAGCCTTCAGCTGTAGTTTCAGGGAGTACATTCTTTCTACAATACTGGGAAACTTACAAGTAGCCAGATAGCACGTCCCCTCACCTAGCTACATCTGCATCTCCATGGAGCCCATTGCTTCTGCAATTCTGAGAAACTTGTTTTTCCTAATCTAAACTTTTTGTTAACTGAAAACCTCTTTGTTAACTGACCTGCTCCTGATCTGGTGTAAGTATGGTAATCTGATGTAAACATAGTAGTGTTGCCCCTGGCATGATGTAATTGTGCTTTTAAGCTTTATAAACCCTGTCCTGCTTCTCCTTGTGGTTGGGAGTTCTTTTGGGTTTGAGCTTCCTCTCTGACCACTGGTTACTAAAGGATTCCTAATTTGATTGTCTCTATGTGGCATTCCTCTGCACCTCATGCTCAGTATTATGATAACACCCCAAACAAAAGAACAAGGGAAAAGAGATTCATCATAATTTAAGAGGGTTCTCCTTCAAGAAACACCATCAAGAAAGTGAAAAATTAGAGCAGGTTGTGGTAGTGCACATCTGTCATTCCAGCACTCAAGATGTGTCAGTAGGAAGTGTAGCTTGAGGCCAGGTGGGGTTACATAGTGAGACCCTACCTCAAAAAATAGGATGGAAGGGGGCTGGAGAGATGGCTCCACAGGCTAAGATCACTTGTTGCTCTAGCAGCAGACCCAGGATTGGTTCCCAGCATTCACATCACAGCTCACAACCACGAGTAACTCCAGTTCCAGGTGATCTGACATCCTCTTCCATCCTTTTTGGGCACCAGGCACACATGTGTTGCACATATGTATATGCAGATATGCACTCATACACATAAAAATAATCTCAAAAAATAGCACTTTGGGGGGCTGGAGAGATGACTCAGCAGTTAAGAACACTGGCTGTTCTTGCAAAAAAACAGGGTTTGAATCCCAGCACCCACATGGCAGCTAATAACTCTCTGTAACTCCAGTTCCAGGGGATCTGACGGCTTCTTCTGTCTTCTGAGGGCATTGCACAACATGGATGCACTTACATGCAGGCAATACACTATTACACATTAAAAAAATAAAATATTTTTAAAAATAGCACTTGTGGGGTTGGAGAAATGGCTCAGTGGTTAGGAGCACTATCTGCTCTTGCAGAGGATGTAGGTTCCATTCCCAGCACCCACATGGTGGCTAACAACCATCTGTAATTCCAGTTCCAGGAAAATCCAAGGCTCTCTTCTGACCTCCATAGGCACTGTACAACACACATGCACTTACATACATACAGACAATACTCTCATACACATATAATAAAAATAATAAATAGAATATTAAAAATAGCACTTGTTTTTAAAAAATGAAGAGGAGGGAGAAAAAAAAACACCCACAGAATGGGATAAAATATTTGCAAGTCATATTGATAAATTCCCAGTTATATATAAATAACTCTTAAAACACAATAATAAAAAAGGCTAATGAAGCTGGGCATGTGGGCACATGTCTTTAATCCCATCACCCAGTCCGTAGAGGCTGGTAAATCTCTGTGAGATCGAGGCCAGCCTAGTCTTCAAGTTTCAGGTCAACTGTGGCTACTGGGAGACCCTATCTCAAAAAAAAAAAAAAAAAAAGGCAAATGATCTAATTTAAAATGGGCAAAGAATCAGTGTAGACATTTCTCCAAGGAAGATGTATTATTGACCAATAATACATTGCAATAATTGACCAATAATACATTGCACTTGAAAAGCTGTTCAACCTAATTTGTCAACAGGAAAGTGCAGGTGTATTAGTGTATGCCTGTAATCCCACCACTTGTGAGGCAGAGGCAGAAGAATCTGCAAATCCAACACCAGCCTGGGATACAAAGCAAGGCTCTGTCTCAGCAACAAACAAAAACATATGCACACAAAACTATAAAGAAATAATAAGTCATGTCCACTAAGATAGGAGTGAACACCACCCCCTCACACTCATTTTATGAGGCTAATGTCCTTGATGTTCACACTTCTCAATGAGATCATGATCTATTATGAGTGATGTAAAATCCTTGTTAGCAAACTGAGCCCAGCAACAGTACAGTTCCATTCCTAGACATGCACCCCCTGAAAATTAAAAAGTACATTGGAACAAAAACTTGTCATATTAGAAGTATCATAAAAACAACACAAATCATCAACTAAGGAATAAGTAAACAACTTGTAAATAATCTATACAGAATATTAATTAGCCCAAAAAAGCAATGAAGGAAATAAGCCATTCACCAAAGACAATTTATTACAGAATTCCATTTGTATGAAATAATCAGAAGAGGGCAATTCTCAGAGACATAAGGTAGGTGAGTGGTTGCTTATATTGGGATGGGGGCAGGGGTTAACTAACCAGCCTGGACTCTATTTCTGAAGTGATTAAACTAACGGTTGTGTGCCTTTTTTTCTTTGAGCATGTTATAGGGTGTAGCAGGAGGCCTCCAAAGATGGCGCAGACCCAGATTCAACAAGTATTCATTTCTCTTCTTGGTCCGCAAATAGCCCGCCAAAAGGGGCCCACGCCTCCATACCTTGCTCTCAAGCCCAGCGACTGGTGACAGACCGCGTGGTGCAGACCAATCAGAAAATGATACACTGACTAAAGGGACTTGGGGGCGGAGAAAAGGGAAATATAAGGCCTGTCCCTTCCTGCATTAAACGAGCCTGCAGCACCTTGCCTAGTGCTTGCTTCTACCCGACTCCTGGTGTCTGTGTTGTGACTCCACACCTCTTGTCCCCCCAATCGGCCGGGGACCCGATCCAGGTTAGGGTCTTTACAGCTGGCCTGAGGAGAACCCGCAACAATAGGGGTCCCTTAGTTTTTAAAGGACAGAATGAGACACAGTTTAAGCACAGAGTTAAACTAGCAGAGCAAGCACTCCAAAGACAGACTGGAGTTGGATGGCCCAAACGGTATGGCAGCCAGTGGGCTATGCACTGTAGATTTCAAAGCTTTGTGAGGATTTAGGAGGCGGAATGCATACTCCAAGCGATCTCTCCTGCCCCAAAGTCAGTCTTCTAAGGATGCACACCCTTCCTTAGTGCATACCTGTGGGAAAATATCCCACGCCTTAGTTTTTGATACAGAAGGAACAACCTATCTGGTGCCTCACACATTTAACCACTGACTTAAATTCTGGCCCTCAGGAGACACAGCTCTCAAGATGCAACTGGAGTTTCCTTGGCGACCACATCCTAAACTCTCATAGCTTTTCAGCTCTACAAAAGTCACAAGGCTTGGGCTGTCTTTCAGGAGCTGCTTCTCCCAGCTCTTCAGTTCACGTCGAACTTCTCTGACTTGAGTACTGCCCAGAAAGCAATGGTCCCAGGTGAACAATGTAGGGGACCCTGTTCTACTATTTGCAGTTTCCCATTTGCCTGATTCTCTTTAAATCTAACTTCTAGTTTACTAATTTGGGACCCTGACTCGTCTAACCGCTTCTTTCTGCTTCTGTAATTTGCTTGGTTTAAGGCAGCACTAACTCCATTTTGACTAGCTGTTTCAGGCAAGCCCGGGCATGCCCAGGCATGTTATAATCTTCAGTTACCACTCCCATCCTGGAAAGCTATAGATCAAGCAAGCCCAGGCATATAGCAGCCTTATAAGGTAAAAACAGAAACTTCTGGCCCCACAGATAACAGTCAGCGCATTCCAATGCCCTAAAGACAGCCCCTACCAATAAGAATCCTCCCTGTACTCAGGGCATAGGACCATCCAATCATGTTAAAGGATGCTTGGCATACACGGGCTTCTGTGAAACTTCCCTATAAAAACCTACCCCACCCTAGATCAGGGCTCTCAGTACAGGTCGCTGTGTCGGTGAAATTTGAGGGCCCGAGCTTAAGTCCGAATAAAGGCTCTTTGCTGTTGCATACACTCCAGACTCCTTGGTGATCATTGGGGGTTGCAAGATCTGGGCATAACACTAAATATTAAGAAGTTTCAAAACAATTCCTGGAAGCCACCGGACAAATCCAGAATGTTGAAAAATCTTGACAATGACCTAGTTACTTCATCAGGCCAAGGGCATGTAACAAAGAAGGAGAGCTGATCTAGATGATAAGATAGGATAAAACCTTAAACACACTGGATGGACTGCACCACAGAGAACAACGTATTTTCTGCCCAGGAGGAAAGTGGGTAAACTTTCTCTGTTCTTTCACTTCCTTTTTGCTAAGTTTTCATTTTGAAAAAAAACATTTTGAGGCTGGAGAAATGGCTCTACAGTTTAACAGCACTGGCTGCTGCTGATGGCTATCCCATGCCCTCTTCTGGCCACCACAGGCATTGCATGAATTTACATGTAGGTAGCACACATGGACATAAAAAAATCAGCTGGGCGTGGTGGTGCACGCCTGTAGCCCCAGCACTTGGGAGGCAGATGCAGGCGGATCTTTGTAAGTTCAAGGCCAGCCTGGTCTACATAGTGAGTTCCAGGCAAGCTGGGACTACAGGGAGACCCCTGCTTCAAAAAAAAAAAAAAAAAAAAAAATCACACCTGAGGGAGTAGAGAGATGGCCCAGCAGTTAAGAACAAGGGCTGCTCTTGCAGAGGACCTGGGTTTGATTCTCAGCAGTCACATGGCAGCTAACAACTGTCTGTAACTCCAGTTCCAGGGGATCCGACACCCTCTTCTGACCTCTGCAGGTATTGCACAACATGGGTGTACCCACCTACATGCAGGTATTACACGCATATGCATAAAATAAAAATAATAAAAAATATTTTTAAAAAACCACGCCTCAGATTGTTTGGGATAGTCTGTATGAAATACAACAAAATTTAATAAAAACAAGTTTTTGTTTTTAAAAAAAAGTATTTTGTATTGTTTTGAATGGAGGGTGGACTGGGGAGATGGCTCAGTGACTAAAGTGCCTTTAAACAGGGCCTGAGTTTGATCCTATGCAAAAAAAAAAAAAATATTTGTGATCCTATATTCCTTACATTCAGTGCCTGGTTAGGTCAGTCCAGTTTACTCTCAGTATCTGCATTTTTTCACATCTCTTACATTTAAGACATTTTCACTGCCTCTTCACAAGCTGGTTCTCTTCTGCTTCTTTCTGTATTCGAAACTCCTCCATGCTCTTTCGTGTAGGCTAATATTCTCGGAATAGGTGGGTGGTAGACAAGAGTTTGCTTTGGTTGAATTTGGGTGTTTATCACATACGAATTTTTTTTTTTTTTTCTGGGCTGGCAAGATGGCTCAGCGGTTAAGAGCACTGGCTACTCTTGCAGAGGACCTGGGTTCAATTCCCAGCACCCTCATGGCAGCTAACGACCTTCTGTAACTCCAGTTCCAGGGGACCCGACGCCCTCTTCTGATCTCTGTGAGCACAGCACAACACGGGTACACTTGCAGGAAATACACTCATAAAAAAAAATAATAACATTTTAACAATATAAAGAGAAAAAAGTTTTTTGTTTTTTTTTTTTTCCCTGTTGTCTGAGACAGGGTCACATTGTAGTTTTTCCAAGATTCAAAAGGGTAATGTGAGGGAAGCTGAAGCCGACTAGCAGTCGAGAATTCATTCAAGCCACATGTATAAAAGAGCAATAAGAAAACCAGACCACAGGCGGGAAGTGGGGCCCTGCAGCAGCCTCCCGCCAAACCCCCCCGCCCGAACTGTAGTCTAGACAAGCTAGAACAGACACCGTTTAGCACACCATCTTCCACAGAAAATAGGGAAATTTTCGTAACAGAGAGATTATTTTAGCTCCAGAAAAGCTAAATTCTGTTTCAGAGCCTCAGGCTGTGAATTTCAATCCAGTTTCTGTTACTAGGCGGTACTTCAACTCTGTGAACTCTGGGAAATATAGTCTGGCAATCCCGGGGACACAAGGATAACTTCCGCCACAGGAGGCTGAGGGCCTACCTGTTCTCCTCGGGAATTCTGGGAAATGTAGCTCAGGAATCCCAGGCATAATGGTATTACTTCCGCCCCGGTGTCTGAGGGCCGCCCTTCTGCTGTTAGGAATTCTGGGAAATGTAGTTCTGGAATTCCGGAGTAAGGGTACAATTTACAAGGCAAGGCAGGGGGCTGAGGGCGTCCCAGCTCCCGTCGGGAATTCTGGGAAGTGTAGTCCCCGACTACGGTGTGGACCGAGTCACTTCCGCCCCAGGTGTTTGAGGCCGCTGCCTGTGCTCCTCTCTGAAAGGTGAGCCCTCCCCTTGCTGTTTCTTCCTGCGTCCTCCCTGGCCTTTCTTGGCCGTTGCCCGGGGCGATAGCCATTTCGGAAGAGAATCCGCCCCAGGCTAAGGGCAGGGCGAGAGTTTGCTTTGAATGAGCCTGCCTGAGTGTGCTGTGGCAGCGCACACCGGCTCAGGCCTGGCTAGGGGCTGTCAGTCACTAGGGGTGAGGATGCCCCGTGCACCCCGACCCCTACCCCTATCCACAGCCAGAGCTGCCACTTCCCATCGTGGAGTGTTCGCGATCTCAGTCTCTGCTGGTTCCACCTCTGCAGTGCTTTCTTCCTAGTACCTGCCCACAGGTCATCTTGACTTACACTTGGCTCCAAACAGCTGGCACGTGGTAGGAGATGGCACGTTTGGTGTTAGTGCTTTCTAATCTTCCGTGAAGCACCCAGTTCTCAGAGTGCTTCAGTGACCAGAGGACGTCCTCAGAGGCCCCCTTGTAGGGATCCAGTCTGATCCCTGTACCAGAAGTCCCTAATGGCACCACACGGTCGTGCCCAGCTGTTGATGTCCAGCCAGTGTGACTTGGGGAGCTGTGATGAAGTCCGATTTCTCCCAGCATCTTGCCTTTCCATCCTTTACTTGGGAAAGGAGGCAGCAGAGCTTAACCTGGGTGGAGCCTAGCATCCTTCTCTCTCTCTTCCTGCCACCAAGCTGCCCTAGTATTTGTTGAGTAAATTCAGGAAGGACTGGGGAAATGCTTGGGCATAGATAATAAGGATGGCATATAAACAGTAATGCTACATATTGTAGGAGTTTTGTAGAAAGTAGTAAATCCCATCCTTACAAGACCTCAAAGGGGTGGACCATTCTCATTTTATTAATTTATTTTTATCACATTTATTTAGTGTGTACATGTACTCCTGTTATGGTGAGGTCATCTTGCCAGAGTCAGTTCTCTCCTTCCACCATACGGATCCTGGGGATTGAACTCAGGTTGTCAGGCTTGGTGGCAAGCACCTTTACCCCATAAGCCAGCTCTGCTTCTCATTGTGATTGACATTGTACAGGATTAAGACAATATATAGATTACAAAGTAGAAATTTACCCATGAACAGAGGATGCAATAACACTATTTTAATGTTTTTGTATTTGGAAGATTTAGGGGATTTTTACCTGAGTTTACAAAAACATTTCATTTTCCCTTAAGTGTTTGTGTGTGTGTGTGTGTGTGTGTGTGTGTGTGTGTTATGCATATGGGTGAAGGGATATGTGCACCTATGTGTGCAGCCCTGCATGTGCCCATGAAGTCAAAGGAGGGTATCGGGGGTCTTCTATCACCCTGTTGAGGATTTTTTTCGAATATGCTCATGAGGCCATTAGTCTGTATTCTGTTTGCCTGGTTGAAAGGAATACTAACATCAAAAAATGAGTTGGATCTGGGCATGGTGGGGCATGCGTTTAATCCCAGCACTCGGGAGGCAGAGGCAGGTGGATCTCTGTGAGTTCAAGGCCAGCCTGGTCTACATAGTGAGTTCCAGGCCAGCTGGTGCTACAGGGCAACTCTGTCTCAAAAAAGGAAAAAACAAACAAAACAAACGCCCCCCTCCCAAACCCACCACCACCAACAAAAAAACAACCAAAAAGAAAAGACCAAAAAATGAGTTGGAAAGAATTTCTTCTGCTTTTAGGAAGAGATTATGTGGAATTGATGTTACCTTTTCTCCAAATGTTTGGTAGAATTTAGCAATAAGATTATTTGATGTCGGATTATGTGGTAGGAAGGTGTTCTGGTTTCTTTCTGTTGCTGAGATAAAACACCCTGACAGAAAGCCACTTGAGGAAGAAAGGATTGATTTAGCCTATGGTTCCAGCCAGAGTCATCACTGGGGAATTCTCAGGGGTGGCCAGCTGGAGACGCTGGGACCACATGTTCAAGCCCAGAAGCCTGTGAAGGCAGTTCACAAGAAACCATTACACCCCTCCAGTGACCTACTTCCTGTGGTTACCTACTTCCTCCAGTGACCCCTCCTTCTTGCAGTCACCTGCTTCCTCCAGTGACCTACTTCCTCTGGTGACCTACTTCTTCCAGTTGCTTACTTCTTCCAGTGACCTATTTCCTCCAGTAGGCCCCACCTCTGCTTCTACTGCTGACCGATAGTCTCTTCACATTTTGAATCCATCAATTAAATGATTGGGTCAGAGCCCCATTTTAATTCTATTATATTTAGAGAAAATATTTTGTGTGACCTAAATGAATAAAAACTTACTCCTTTTTTTCTTTCTACCCCACCCCTTTTCAGTTAGAACCTTGCCCTGTGGCCCAGGCTGACCTTGAGCTTCAAGTCCCCTGTCTCAGTGTCCTGAAAGCTGGGATTACACCACACCTGGGTGCTCTAAAATTATCAAGATTTGTTGCATGAAAAGTGTAACATCTGCCTGATGGGGTCTTCTGACCTCCCTCCCACACACACTGTGGCACTTGTGGCATCCTACAATAAATGAACATATGTATGTGCATGGAATTCCAGCATTCAGGAGTTAAAGGCAGGTATATGTCTGGAAAGAGTTCCAGACCAGTTTGGACTACAGGGAGACCCTGTCTCAAGTCCCCCCCAAATAAAGAAAAGAAAAATGTATCTGTGTCACCCTAAATTTTTTTTTCCTCTTCCCTTCTTGAGAGGCTCCCAAGGCCCCAGGCTAACAGACTAACATAAGACAGTTTTAGTTTGGGGTGCCCTTTATGGTAGGGAGTGTAGGGTGACTTATAAAGAAACCTCACAGCGCACCTGCACAGTGCGCCGTGCAGCACCCATTCTGATCACTTCTGCGTCCCGCTCACAGTCTCTGTTAGCTTTTGCCCGCCCCCAGTGGGCCTGCAGTCTCGCTCCAGGTCTGTAAATGCCCCACCTTGCTTCCACACTTGTGGAACACCTGGCCATTTTCCGCAGCGGCCTCGCACCTCCTCCTCCATTCCAATCTCTGGTCATGTTGCTCCCTCTCTGCAGCTAACTCTCCACAGTAGGCTCTGCCCTTGACTGTTACATCCATCAGAGGAATAAGTATTTCTGGGCTACACTCCACCCCTTCCTCTGGCTCTTACAATCTTTCCGCCAATCTTCTGCAAGGGTCCCTGAGCCTTGGAGGGGGTGACAGATGTAGGGTGATCTCTCACATCATGGCAAGATAGAGATCTCTTGGGGCTCCTCATCATTTATCTTCAAGATGTCACTGCTGATCAATTGCAGTGGTGCTTCCCCTACTATAAAGACAAATGGAAGGAAGTAGACACATCTAAATAAATATGAATGTAAAGACAAATGCCTAGAAGATATTAAACAGTATACTTGCAACAGCTTCCCCACTGGGGCCTGTAGCCTTTCTTGACACGGGGTTGGCCTGGTCTACAGTACTAGATGTGTGTTCCACCCCTAGGAGTGAGCCTTATCCAATTAGACACTTGTCAGTTGTATGTATGTTAGCGCCATTATTGCATTTGCAGGCATTGCTTGGCATAGTGTGCAGCACGTGGTGTCCATTGTTGAGTAGAATCATAGGGGATCCTTTTTTCCCCCCTAACCATCTGCATAGTGCCTTCTGGCACTGTGAATGGCATCCATCCAGTGGCATGGAGTTTTTGGCTCAGTCTTCTCCCGTGTTCACACATCATGCAGTGTCTTCAGCACCATGGCCTCACCGCCCTTTCTAGTGTACAACTGACACTAGTGGCAATAACCTTGGTGAATTGGAGGACCCCTAGGATCTCTCTCTGACTAACAGCTCATTGAGGGGGGCAACCCACCCCTGGTGCTGTAGATTTTCTTAACAGTTGTATAGTTTGGGAGCCTCTGTTTTTATCTTACCCAACCATAAAACTCCCAAGAATCTTACAGCTATAGCTGGCCTTTGTTTCTTCAGGTATCTTTTAAATGGGTTTCACATCTGTAAAACACTCAAAGTTAACATCATATATTAAATCAATCATAGACAAGGTCTAACACAGCATGGAAAAGTTTTATCCATTTGTATTAACTTTTCACCATAGATCTTTGTTAGGTACCATAGCATGGGTAAGAGGCATTAATTCATTTAGTTCTTTACTATCTTTATCCCTTTGGAGAGATTCCAAATTGTGGGGATTTTTACATGGAGTCTCTGTATTCTTTTATCCTTGATAACACTTACAGGTGTTAGTAGTTGCCTGACCCTGTGCCGGCTAAGAAGGCAGGGGATTTCTCTTGTCCCCGCTGCACCTGTTGGTTCCCCGAGTCAGGTAGGCCCTGGGTCTGCCTCCTGACTGTAGCCACATTTGTTGTCTCTCCATTGACCATACCTGGCTGCTGGGGGAGGCCTTGGTGGGAAAAACTGCCTCCACCCCTAGTATAACCTTTATCAGGAAAGAAATGGACCTATTCAATCTTTGGGGATCCCTAACCACCCCAGGATGGTTTTTATCCTTTGAGTGCCTTTTGTAAACCATTCTTCTGTGTTTTGTTTTTTTTTAACTTTTTAAAAAAATTATTTTTATTTTTTGTGTATGTCTGTATTGCTTGCATGTAGGTAAGTGCACCCATGTCATGCAGTACCTGTGGAGGTCAGAAGAGGCCGTCAGATCCCCTGGGACTGGAGTTACGGACAGTTGTTAGCTGCCATGTGGGTGCTGATATTCAAACCCGGGTCTTCTGCAAGAACAACCAGTGTTCTTAACCACCAAGCCATCTCTCCAGACCCAAAGTTCAGGTATTAGGAATCAAACCTGAGTCCTTTGGAGGGGAAGACTGTGCCCTTAACCATTAAGCCATTCCTCGGGGTCATTCTTCTGGTTTTAAAGTCTTCCAGAAACTCCTTAGTCCCAAATTTGGTTTTCTATCAATTTTTTCTTTGGGAATTTGGGCTCGACATAAGTCTTGCCACATTTGTGCCACATCTGCAGCTGGCTCTGCTCCTGGCTGGTTTACACCCCTCAGAGGAATAAGTATTTTTCGGGCTACAATCTGGGGCTGGAGAGATAGCTCAGTTGCTCAGCACTGGCTACTCTTGCCCAGGATTCAGGTTCAGTTCCCAGCACGTATTCCAGGCAGCACACAGCTGCCTATCACTCCAGGTCTAGCACATCTGACTCCCTCTTGGCCTCTTTGGGCACCAGCACATCTCTCTCTCTCTCTCTCTCTCTCTCTCTCTCTCTCTCTCTCTGTAAAATAAATGTCTTAAAAAGAAAAAGTGCAGCATCTGAAATATAAAACTCATTCAGTGCTCTCAATAGCCAGCTGGAAATGAGAGAAAAGCAGCAAGAACGTGAAGATATTGAGCATAAATACTTTAAACGCACTGAAAAATGAGCAAAGCTTTAGGACCCTGTGGAAAGGAGTCCAACACTCATGTCACTGGGGTCTATGGAGGAGAAGGGAGGAGCGTCTTGTGTGAAAACACCCCACATTTGGTGAGAGACATAAATGTACGAATTCAAGAAGGTCAGTGAGGGGCCAGTGAGATGGCTCAGTGGACAAAGGTGCCACTAAGCCTGACAACCTGAGTTTGATCCCTGGGACCCACATGGTGGAAGAAGAGAAGTGCGGTGGTATGCATACCCCACCCCAGCAAGTAAATAAAATGTAAAAAATTTTTTAAATAAAGTGGATTATGGCTGGGGTGGGGGAGGGACTGGGATCTGGATTTGTTTTGCTTTCTAAATAAAGTTGGAAAAAAATAAAGTGGAGTATTGGAAGTCCCCTACTTTTACATTTGATATTTAATTTTTATTATTTTTCTTTTATGGATGAGTGTAATGCCTGCATGTATGTAAGTGCACCTGTGTCATGCAGTGCCTGAGGAGGTCAGAAGAGGGTGTCAGATCCCCTGGAACTGGAGTTAGAACAGTTGTTAGTTGCCATGTGGGTGCTGGGAACTGAACCTGAGTCCTCTGCAAGAGCAGCCAGTGTTCTTAACTTCTGAGCCATCTCTCCAGCCCCCTACTTTTACATTTGAAAAAATTACATAGCTAAGGCCCAAGGTTCAATCTCCAGTCCTGTGAGGGGAAAAAAAAGTAAAAATTATATCTTTTCAGCTAAAGATTTTTGCTGTCTATAGCAGAGCACATACAATCAAAGCATAAAGCATTTTACTGAGAGTAGTAAAATTACCATTACATTAGACATACTGTGGGTCCATCAAGATGGCTCAGCAGGCAAAGGAGCTTGCCACCAAGCCTGATGACCTGAGTTCAATCCCCAGGACTCCTGTGGTAAAAGGAGAGAACCAACTTTCACAAGTTGCCCTGTAACCTCCATACATGTACTGTGGTGCACATGGCCTACAACATACAATAAATAAATAAAATGTAACAAAACTGAGAAAAAATAGACTGTGAAATTTTAGATATGTTTGTTGAAATCCGTGATCAGCCACTAAAGCCAAACAGGAACCCAGGAGGCAGAGCCCGAAGCTATGAGGTAAAATAAGTGAAACAGTAAAACTTTTTATTTACTCCCAGCACCTGGGGGGCAAAGGCAGGCAGATCTCTATGAGTTCAAGAACAGCCTGGTCAACACATTGAGTTGTTGAGTTCCAGGTCAGCCAGAGCTCACCGTGAGTCTCTACAAAAAAAGCTAAGGCTGGAGAGATGGCTCAGCAGTTAAGAGCACTGGCTGCTCTTGCAGAGGACCTGGGTTCAGTTCCCAGCACCCACATGGTGGTTAACAACCATCCAGAAATCCAGCTCCAGGGGATTCAAAGCCCTCTTCTGACCTCCATGGGCATTGCATGACACAGGTGCATTTACATACATGCAAGCAATACACTCATACACATAAAAATAATAAAAATGCTTTAAAAAATAAATAGAAGCAGAAAAGGAACAAGAGAGGAATAAAATCAGGAAGGACAAACGGGGAAAAATAATAGTGGAACAATAAATAGCAGAACAGTAGATTGGCAGGGCAGGGAATAGCCACAAGAAACATAGGACTCCAGTGAAGCAAAGTGTATTTCTTAGGATTGCTAGTGGCTGGCAGCTCAGCTGGGCTGAGAAAGGCAACCAGCTGCCTGCTGACTGCTGAGGAAGTTATTATAGGGGGTTGGGGAATGTGGAAGGTGGCAAAGATAATCTTTACAGTTTCAAGGGAAGTAGTTTGAACTGAGACAGCTCTTACATCAGTGGGTCTGGATGCAGGGTCCTGTTTATCTTCTAAAATTATCTGGGGAACAGCTTTGTGCTGAGACAGCTCTAAATGTAGCTGTCTGGCCAGTTCCTGTTTTGCAAGGGGCCCTCATGGCCTGTCCTGTGAGGCTTTTTACACTGGGAGAGGGTGGTCTGCAGACCTGGACTCCAACACCAGCCACATCAGTGGGTCTATGGCCAGCTGACTGTTCTATCTTTGTTTCTGTTGCTGTGATAAAATACTCTGAGAAAAAGGGACTTAGGAGAGAAAGGGATTGTTTCAGCTCACAGTTCCAGGCTCTCTATTCAGGGGAGTCAAGGCAGAAACTTGAAACAGCTAGTCTCATCATGCCCACAGTCAGGAGCAGAGAGAAGAGGCATGTCGGCTGCCTGCTGGTGCTCAGCCCCATCTCTCCACTCCCACACAGTTCAGGACCCAGGCTAGGGGATGGTGTCACCTGCAGTGGACCGGGTTTTCCCACATCAGTTAAGACATACCCAGAGGTCAACCCAATGTAGACAATCCTTCACTGAGGCTTTTCCTAGGTGATTCTACATTGAGTGAAGTTGCTAATTCAAGCTAGCCACAGTCACACTCATGAATCAAACGCATCTGTTAAAAGGGTATAGATTCAGGGGCTAGAGAGATGGCTGCTCTTGAAGAAGACCCAGGTTCAGTTCCCAGCACCCACATAGTGGCTAACAACCAACTATAACTCCTATTCCAGAGGATCCAACACCCTCTTCTAGTCTCCATGGGTATTACACGCACAGGTACGCTTACATACATACAAGCAATACACTTATACACATAAAATAATTATAGATTCAATTAAAAGCAAGAACCAAGCATTTACTGTCTAAAAGAACCTTATTTTAGATACAAGGACAGAGGTGAGTTAAATTTAAAAGATTAAAGAGAAAAAGGACTTTTTAAATTTGAATCTTGACTGTCCCCACAGGCTCTGTGTTTGAACACCTGGTCACCAGCTGGTGTGACTGTTCTAGGGGCTAGGGAACCTCTGGGCAGTGGGGGCTGGTTGAAGTAGGTCGCTGTGGACTGACCTCTGGGTTCTGACTGAGCAGGGTTGCGGTGAGTCCAGCCTGCGCTCCCTGCAGCCTGTTCACTGTCACGTGGAGACTCCACACAGGCGCTGCACTGGGCCTTCCTGACAGTTCTCCCACACTGTGATCGAAAGTAAAGCTCTCCTGGGTTATGTTGCTTTTGCCAAGTATTTTGTCATCGAGAGGAACGAGAAAAGCAGCCAACACAGGGCTGCACCACAGAGGACCTGTGTTGATACCAGACAGAAGGCCTCAGGACTTGCCAGCCGGTGAGGGATGCTGCACCAGGCTGTTTGCCAGGTGGAATCACAAAACACGTGTTGGTGAAAGGAAATGGACAGCCCCTGTGATAATGGACCGAGCATGGTGGAAACCAGGGAGGACATTACAGCCAGAGCAAAACCTTAGCCAACTGGACTTCACATTTCTAGAACATTCCATCAAAAGCCAGTGTACGTGCACTTCACGCATCTCCTTTTGGTCTTTTGTGCAGGGCTGAGTTCACCGCTTCTGTGGGTCTCAGGCCGATCTCCTGCTCAAGCTGCAGCTTTCAGGGACTAGGATGTGGGGAGTTCCCATCATGCCTCTCGCCAGGTCCAGGGATAGGAAGAGGGGACTTGTGGCCCCTGTTTGTGGTCTGGTCACTCTCCAACAGGGGGCTGGAAATGGGGACCGTGCGTCCATTCAGTGAGACTGTACTCATTTTTTTTCTGAAAACACGGGAGAGAACATTCCTGGTCCCTATCTCCAAGGAGTTTAGTGAAATGTTAATGCCTCTAGCTTTTCTAGAATGTGCAAAGAGTGATGTGTACTGATTAGTAATTATCAACATTAAAATAAATACATTATTTAGAGACAAATGAAGGTTAATGTGTGGACTCAATTTCAGTGACAGTGTGGATGGTAGTAACCGTAACATTTATTGGATGTTTAATATGAATAGCACCAGCTTTCTAATGCTTTGATGTGTTCACTTAGTCCTCTTTTGAAATCAGATTTATTTGTGTGTGGACTCAATTTCAGTGACAGTGTGGATGGTAGTAACCGTAACATTTATTGGATGTTTAATATGAATAGCACCAGCTTTCTAATGCTTTGATGTGTTCACTTAGTCCTCTTTTGAAATCAGATTTATTTGTGTGTGTGTGTGTGTGTGTGTGTGTGTGTGTGTGTGTGGTGTTGTATGTTGTGTATTCCTGGGGAGATGCAAACATCTCACCCCAAATGACCCAAATGACAGAAGTAAGGACACTACCAGAATCCAACTGGGCTAAGCAGTGAGTTTATTGGGGTCAATTAAAGAAATATGGGTGATGGGTCACTTACAGGAGCAGAAATGACTCAAAGTCAGCTACATCACCAAAGTCCACCCCAGCACATTGCTCAGGAAAGCAGGAAACCTGGAGCCACTGCATAGCCTGTGGGCAGCTCAGCAGACTGGAAAGTGTCCTGGCCAGGCAACTCCGCTGGTCTGAGAGGTCTCTCAGCTGTCCTTAGGGCTATATGTGCTTGGGGAAGGAGGAACCTGGTGAGCCTGGTCAGTTTCAGAGACTTCCTGAAGCTATTGTGGCCAGTTTACTTCTGAACTTGCCTGCACATGGCTTTTAGAAGACCTGTGTCTTGGTGAACTGCCCTCCAGATGGAATGTCTTATCTTGGAGGAAGTTGCTCACACGGGGTAATGTACACATGTGTGGGAAGGTGCTTGCGCCCAGTGCATTCATGAGCCAGAGGAGGACACTGGGTGTCCTGCTCTTATCACTGTCCACCTTACTCCCTTAAGACAGAGTCTCTTACTGAACCTGGCTAGGTTGGTGGCCAGAAAGCCCCAGCCATCTCCTGTCTCCACCCACCAAAGCGTTGGGGTTACAGTGGGCAGCCATGCAAGCTTTTGCTTTTTCTTAACATGAGTGCTAGGGATTGAACTCAGGACCTTATACTTGTGCAGCAAGCACTCCCACCCACAGCCATCTCCCCAACTATTTATTTATTTATTTATTTATTTATTTATTTATTTATTTATTTATTTATTTTTGCAGTGCTGGGGCTGGAACTCAGGGTGTCTGCCCCTGAGCCATGCCCCTAACCCTCTAAAGGTGGCTTCTAGATAGGGTCTCCACCACTGAGCCACGCTCCCAGCCCCTCACTGGGGGATTCTAGGCAGGGGCTCTCCTACTGGGTCACATCCCCAAGCCCTCATTTTACTTTTAAAATGTTCTTCAGGGGTTGGAGCGATGGCTCAGCGGTTAAGAGCACTGACTGCTCTTGGAGAGGACCCGGGTTCGATTCCCAGTACCCACATGGCAGTTGCAAACTGTCCTTAACTCCAGTTCCAGGGTAATCCGAAGCCCTCTTCTGACCTCCATGGCATTGCACCACATGGGTGCACTCACATACATGCAGGCAATACACTCATACACATAAAATAAAAATAATAAATATTAAAAAAATAATAAATAAAAATTTAAGAAATGTTCTTCATATGGTTACTGAGCCGCCGTCTAAAAGAGCTGATGGTGCAGGTTTCTACTGGGAACCTTCCTCCAGTTGAGTGTGTGTTTGCAAAGGCATCTGAGCTGTAACTTTCTGGTTCCTGGTAGCTCCAGAAGTGGGAGCTGGGGATCAGGAAGCCTGGGTCCCAGCCCCTACGTTGCTTCCTGCTTACCTTTCTGGCAGGTCCCTTCAGAGACCACGGGCCTAGTGCTTGACTTTACAGGCTCTGCTTGCAAACTGCTTTGTCAATACTTGTAGTCTGTGTGCAACTAGCTCTCTGCAAACTCATCCCCTAGGGGATTTTATAAAAGCTGCTCTTCTGACAGGTGTGGTGGTGCAGGCCTTCAGTCCCAGCACTTGGAAGGCAGAGGCGGGAGGACCAGGACAGCTAGTAGACCCTGGCTCTCATTGGGTCTCTACTACTGCTGAGTTCTTTCTCACAGTTGTCCTCTTGGGCGCACATCAGCCCTGGTTTTCTCCAGTGAGCCCACCCATCTCTGTCCCTCATCAAGCCTGGGTTTGGGGGCCCCTTCCATGTTCTCCCACAGGATACTGTGAACACTGTGGCCAGCATCTTCCGGGGGACTGTTAGGAGGCCATCAGTAAAGATTGCCCAAGGGAAATAAAGCTCAGTTCTTCACAAAGCTTATGCAATCAAGTTAATATTTTTTGTAATTGCACTTTTTTATTTGGTGTGTCATGGTGTGCAAGCAGAGAACAGAGGACAATGTTTAGGGATCGGTTCTTTCTCTCTCCACTATGTGGAGTTCAGGTCATCAAGTTTTGTTTCAGGCACTTTCACCTGCTGAACTATCTCAGTAGTCCAATATTTGTTCTAAGAGTTGGGCTTACATTCTGTGGATCGCATAGCAGCGGCTGCTGTGGCAGGACTCAGATGGGGGCAGAGTCCTCAAGAGGCAGGCCTCTCCTAGGTGCCTTTCCTTAGTGCCCCTCCCTGTCCCTCTTCCACAGGTGGCCTTAAAAGTTACCTGACATTGCTGGGCATGGTGGTGCACGCCTGTAGTCCTAGCACTTGGGAGGCAGAGGCAGGCGGATCTCTGTGAGTTCAAGGCCAGCCTGGTCTACATAGTACGTTCCAGGACAGCTGGGGCTACAGGGAGACCCTGCTTCAAAAAAAAAAAAAAAAAAAAAAGTTACCTGACATTAATAAGCTAGCAAACCTTGAGAAAAAAATCACAAAATTAAGCTCCTGGTCTCTACTGGCCCCCAGGTCAGCCCCCTTCCTGAGCGCTTTCCGATGAATTCTTACATGCAGGCAAAACACTCCTACACATAAAATAAGATTTTAAAAAATTTAAAAACAAAACCAGGTATGGTGGTGCACACCTTTAATCCCAGCACTCAGGAGGAAGAGGCAGACAGATTTCTGTGAGATAGAGGCCAGCTTGGTCTACATAGGGAGTTCCAGGGCAGCTGTGGCTACAAGGAGTCCCTGTCTCAAAAAGAAAAACAAAAATGAAGGAAGGAAGGAAGGAAGGATGGAAGGAAGGAAGGAAGGAAGGAAGGAGAAAGAAAAGAAAGAAAGAAAGGAAAGAGGCAAGAAAAAGATGAAGGAAGGCAGGAGGGAGGGAGGGAAAGGAAAGACAGACTGGTGATAACTCAGCAGGTCAAGGTGCTTGCTGCCAAGGCTGACAACATGAGCATGAGTTTGATCTATAATGGCCCCAAATGGAGTCCCCCAAATTGTAATAGCCAAAGGAACTTCATTTTGTATAAAGCAGCCACTTTAAACTTCAAAAGCTAGAAAAACAGCCAGCTTCAAGGTTAAGTGCCTGAACTTAGTTGTTTCCCTTAGAACAGTGCTTTCTTGGGAGTAGCTGACTTTGGTCACCTCCCAGACACAGCAGCTATGCTTCTGGCCTAGCTAAGAAGCCTAAAAAACAATAGTAATCAGAAAGTGCCTTACTGTCAAGGTCTCTATACATCTGTTAAGGACTAACACAAGCGTGCTTTGGCTTCTCTAGTTAGCTTATCTGCTAACTTGGGCCATCCTGACCCTACTCAGGACCACCTGGCATTACTCATGTGCAATGATTAAATTCCTATGGTATTTCTGTTTTTTGCCTTTATAAGCTAGTTTCACCCTCCTGTCAGGGTTGAGGGTCCTAAATCTGATTAAGGGACCACGGACGGCTATAGCCCTAATAAGTTTGACCAATTAAAATTTAAATTGGGTTTGGTGGTATTTTTCCCAGTGGTTTTAAACTCTGTAACAGATTCCTGGGACCCATATGGTGGAAGGAGAGAACTGACTACTCCCACAAGTTGTCCCCGACTTTCATATGTGCCTGGTGGCATGTACTCCCAATAAAGAAAAGTAATTTTTTAAGTAAGAAGCTTGAGGTGCAGACACCAGAGTTAAAGGCCTTCCTGGGCAGAGCAGTGACCCCTGCCTCCAGATGTCTTGCCCAGTCCCTCATAGGGCCACAGTCCCTCATAAGGCAGTTCTTCAGGTGGAAAGTCTTGGTACTGACACAGTAGCCCTCCACCACTGCAGCAGACTCCCAGCAGCCCTGTGTCATGGCTCTGTACTAGTCCCCATTTTATAGATGGCAGAACTGAGGCATTCAGAAAGTTAATGACTTCACCATGGTTATTCAGCTGGTATACGATAGCACCAAGTTCTTTGTGTGTCTGTCTGTATGTCTGTGTGTCTACAGGCATATAGAAGTCAGAGAACAACCTGGGAGAGACAGTTCTCTCCTCTCATGAGGATCCTTGGGTCATCAGGCTTATTGACGAGCACCTTTACCTGCTGAGCCATCATAACTCAGCACCCAGCTCTGAACACAGGTGTTTTGTCCCTTGACACCACTTGTAATGCATTTCCCTGCCCTCCTTTCCCATGTTTCCCAGGATGGGAGTGAGCATGCTGGGAATGCCCAGTGGGAAGTAAGGGCAACCTGTTCTTGCCCAGCCTAGGGCAGAAAAACCCAGTGGTACCGGATGCAGGTGATGGGTGTGTCTGCATGGGGAGGGATCTTGTGCTCAGTGGACAAAGATGTATTTTCTCTCTCTCATGACTTCTTTTCCCTCACCCTGCTCTGCCTTCCCAGGTCTCTGCCTTTTTCTAGAAAAGGAAAGAGAAAATGACTGAATTGCAGGTGAGTTGATTCTCATTTCTGTTAACACTCTCCCTCATGTCTCAGAGATATTGTTTCCCCAGCGCAGCCAAGTGGAAGGAATGCTGGCAGAACTGGGTGCCATTTGTGTGCCAGGCCCTTGTGTTGCTCTTTTAAAATACGCTTCTTTTGTGTATTTGTTTATTATTGTTTTTGTTTTGATTCTTTTTTTTCCCCTTTGGTCTTTTTGAGACAGGGTCTCCCTGTAGCCCCACCTGACCTGGAACTCACTATATAGACCAGGCTGGCCTCAAACTCACAGAGCTCTGCCCTCCTCTGTCTCCAAGTGCTAGGATTAAAGGCATGCGCCACGCCACCATGCCTGGCTTGTTTTAATTCTTTAAGACAGAGTCTTACTATGTAGCCCTAGCTGGACTGGAACTTGCCATGTAGACCAGACTGGCCTCAAACTCACAGAGCTCTGCCCTCTGTCTCCCAAGTGCTAGGATTAAAGGCATGCGCCACACCACCATGCCTGGCTTGTTTTAATTCTTTAAGACAGAGTCTCACTATGTAGCCCTGCCTGGCCTGGAACTCAGTATGTAGACCAGGCTGGTCCAGTGCTGGGATTAAAGGCATGCACCACCACACCTAGCTTATTTATTTATGTATTTATTTATTTATTTTTATTGTGTGGTCACAAGTGCCACAGTGTGCCTGTGGAGATCAGGGGACAACTTGTGGGAGTCAGTTCTCACCTTTCACCATGTGGATTCCAAGATCAAATTTAGTTGATCAGGCTTGGTGGCAAGTACATTTACCTGCAGAGCCATCTCCCCAGTCCTCTTGTGTTTAATTTGACATATTACCTTTTGTGTTTGTTTGTTGTATAGGGTTTTTTTCCTTATTTTTTTTTGAGATAGTATCTTACTCTGTAGCCCAAGCTAGCCCTACCTGTTGCCTTATCTTTCTCAGTGCAATGGCAGATGCCACATTACTTTGCTTTTGTAAATAATAGTCTAAAAGAGAATAGAAATTTTAAAATTACACACATCATTACCTTGCGTCCAGGTCCCCCACCCACCCATGGCCATTTGAAACTGAATTCCTGACTATATTTGCTATACTACAGCTTGGAATTGGAGGGCTTTTCTGCTGAAAATAATGGGCATTTTAAAAAGTCATCTAATGTTATTTTAATGAACTGCTATTACTCCTTTAAATTATTCCCTATTCACAAACTTTTAAATTCCCGCAGAATCCTGTAGTTTTACATTGCAATTTCAATTTCCCTACAGAGACTCTTTAGTCAAAAGGTAGCTCTGGGGCCTGGAGAGATGGCTCAGCAGTTAAAATCACTTGCTGCTCTTTCAGAGGATCCAGCACCCTCTCTGGCCTCTGTGGGTACCTGCACTCATATGCACAACCCCCACACAGACACACATGTTACACATAATTTAAAATAAAGCACCTTAGCCGGGCGTGGTGGTGCACGCCTTTAATCCCAACACTCGGGAGGCAGAGGCAGGCGGATCTCTGTGAATTCAAGACCAGCCTGGTCTACATAGTGAGTTCCAGGACAG
>NW_008354956.1:746625-762610 GCF_000622305.1 Nannospalax galili | reverse complement strand
TGTAGTACATATATGCATACACATAGGTGCATATACATGGATATATGTATATATAATATATATCCCTTAAATGATATCTAAGGTACTTTATTTTTATTTATTTATTTACTGTCCTTTTTTAGAGACAGGGTCTCCCTGTAGCCCCAGCTGGCCTGGAACTTGCTTTGTAGACCAGGCTGGCCTCAAACTCATAGAGATCTGCCTGCCTTTGCCTCCCAAGTGCTAGGACTAAAGGTGTGCACCACTATGCCTGGCTCTATTTTGTTTTTATTTTTAAGTTAGGGCTTGTGTAACCCAGGCTGGCCTTGAACTCAGTAGCTAAGGCTGGCCTTGAACTCCTGATCCTCCTGCCTCCATCTCCCAAGTCCTGGGATGACAGGCATGTTCTATTATGCCCACCTACCTCTGAGGTACTTTTTAAAAAGAATGCCCCAAATATGGCTTTTTCTAATAGGATCACATCAGAGCTAAAACTTGAAGTAAAAAAAATGAGATGTTTTTGTGCAAGAAGAGCTAGCTTTTTCATTGCAGTCTCTGGTTCTTCCTCTCTCTGTGTCTCTGTCTGTGTCTGTATCTCTGTCTCTCCCTCTCTCTTTGTGCATATTCCTTGTTCATTGTATGAGTTACTTGAATGTGAGAGTTCTCAGTCCTGCAGGGCACAAAGTCACTTTTCATCCGTCGTCACCTCGTTCACAGCTCTGCGGGTCAGAGGGGCATGGGGTCATTTGCACTGTTAGTAAGGATAAGAGGTTCGTGTTCACACAGGAGCATGAAGTCCAGGCAGTTCCAGGGCCTTGCATTCTGGGTCAAGAGTGTCAGCTGTGCTGTTCAGAGGACAGACAGAGACCAGAGTAGAGTTTTGCATCCGGAGCCTCAGCCACACATCCACATGCATAAATTAATAAATGAATAATTTATTGTTTATTTTTATTAAAGATTTACTTTAATTTTATGTGTATGAATGTTTTCCTGCATGTATGTAAGTACATCATATGCATGAATGCCTGCAGAGGCCAGAAGAGGGCATCAGATCCCCTGGAACTGGAGTTAAGAACAGTTGTTAGCCACCATGTGGGTGCTGGGCCCTGAACCTGGGTCCTCTGCAAGAGCAGCCAGTGCTCTTAACCACTGAGCCATCTCTCCAGCCTCAAAAAAATTTTTTTTAAAGATGTAGACCAGTAGAAGACGACACTGACTCTGAACTCAGGCCTCCCCATGCACATGCAAAGGTTCTGATCTGCACACACATACCACACACACAAATTAAGGATTTCTTTTCTTTTGGTCCTTGGTGGTCCAGTCCAGCAGACAGGAAGGCAGCACCAGCTGCTTAAATCTGCAATGCTTGTTTCACGCCATATCAGTGCTGCCTGTGTCCCATAATCATAGTCTGCATGTGTTTGGTGACACAGGAGATGGTGACATTCAGGGATGTGGCCGTGATCTTCAGCGAGGAGGAGCTGGGGCTTCTGGGCACTGCACAAAGGAAGCTGTACCGGGATGTGATGCTGGAGAACTTCAGAATGCTGCTCTCAGTGGGTGAGGACGGGGTGGGGTCACTCCAGCAGTGACTATGGCCTCAGCCGTTGGGGGGCCTCAGGCTCCTGAAGTCGTTCTCTATGCTTGGCTGTCTGACAGGAGCCCTGACGATTTCTCCTGCCTCTCTCCAGGCAGAAGTCTGAATATTGAGCTATAAATGGGTAATATTGGTTTGACATAAGACCAGTTTAGTATGTTGCTAAGCTGTTTTGGTTTTCTACGGTGCCAGTAACTATTTTTTACCCTGATTCTTTTTGTTTGTTTTTCTCTTTAGTGATATGGTTTTAACTTAAAATCTGCAAAAAAATGAATCCCAAGCTCAGGAGGCTGAGGCAGGAGGATTGTGAATTTGAGGCCAGCCTGGGCAAGACTCTGCCTCCAAAATAAATAAATAAAAGAACACGAACACCCATGTAATTTTTAGCTGGATTTGCCAGCAGTAACATTTCATCTCGCTGGCTTTAAAATCCATGTCCCCCTCTTTCATGTAGATCTGAGGAGCTGCAGGTTTCTCCCTAAGCAGTTTGGCATCCCATAATGGTTCTTGCTAATCTTGTCTTCACCATGATGGTTACAAATGGTGATTTCCTGACTTAGTTCAGCACTCAATCATGAGCTGAGCACCTTGTATCTAGTGGTGATGGGGAGAGGGCAGAGAATAGAGGTGCCTTCTCTGTGTATACGGTTTAATCTAGGATTTTAGAGTTCTGGGTTTTGGTTGTTGTTTTTGTTTCTTAGAGACGTTTCACGTAGCCTTGCTGGCCTCAAACTTATTATGTGGCTGAGGATGACACCACTTTCCAAGTGCTGGAATTGTAGGCTGGACCACCATGCCCAGCTTTCTTTATCTAGTTTTCACAGAGTGGACATCATCAACCTTTTGCTTGTCTTTTTTCCCCCACAGCCCATCAGCCCTCCAAGCCAGACTTGATAGCCCAGTTGGAGAGAGAAGAAAAGCTTTTCACTATGGAGACGGAAACCCAAAGAGCTGGGTTTTCAGGTGAGAATTACATAGCCTGGACATAGCGGCCAAAGAGCCCTTCTTGAACACAAGGGAGAATGTGTCAGCTCCATGGTTCCCTATTTCACAGTACTGTCATAGATTTGAAGCACTTAAAGCAGGGCCAGCGAGAGGGCTCAGCAGGTTAAGGTGCTTGCTGCCAAGCCTGATGACCAGAGTTCAATCCTGGTGACACATGTGGTAGAAGGAGAGAACTCCTACAGATTGTCCCGACTTCTACACCACATTATGGCAGTAGTGTACACACACACACACACACATACACACACACACACACACAAAGACACACATAAATAAATAAATAAATAAATAAATAAAATATAATTAAAAAAAAAAAAAAACCTTAAAGTGACTCATTAGGCCCTGTGGTATCTGCCCTGTGCTCTGGAGCCTTCCACAGTCACCTGCTGTCATTTGGTTCTGCCCATTCCATCTGTTCAGCTTGGGGCCCCACCATCACTTGTCGGACCTGTCAGCTGTGATGCCATGTATGCTGTTGTTACTTGCTCTTCTGCCTGTTTGAATGACTGAATGAATTGCAGCAGACACCTCATGGTCTTTGCTGTCTTGTTTCACCTTCAGACAGATAATCCGAGTGTCATTGGATGACGGCCTGTCTTAACTGTCTGGCTGTCCTTAAGCAGTCGTAGCTACGCAGTCATTATTGCTAAGTGGTAAGTCTAGCCAGTCAACCAAAGTATCAAAAATGAACAACATGGGGCCAGTGGGATGGCTCAGTGGATGGAGGTGCCTGCTGCCAGTTCTGACAACCTGAGATCGATTCCTGGGACCCTCATATAGAAGGAGAGAATTGATTCGCACCAGTTGCCCTCTGACTCCACATTAGCACCATGGCATATGCATGCACGCGTGCACACACACACACATTTCCAATTTACTTGGCCACAGCCCTCAATACTAATGTAACCAATACAGAGTCCAAGTCTGGATTTCTATCTGAAGAGCTGGAACACAGATTTCATTCCCTGTTCCTATAACCTTTGAGGCCCCTCTGGCATTCTGTCCTCTATTTTATTGCCCATGACCTGCTCAGTTGCTCTCCAGACTCCCTGTTACTCCCAACCCTTAGAGTTCTCATATAACAGGCTCCATATTCTAAAGTGCTGTTTTTGTTCCCCACAAGTCAATCCAAAGGAGGAAGTTCCTCAATCAAAGTTCCCCTGATACCTGATACACCCAGCCAGGTGTATCAGGTTGACAGCTAAAGCCACCCAGCACAGAAACTTAGTGCAGAAGGGTTTACTTTAGCTCCCAGTTCCAGTCCATTGTGGGGAAGTCAAGGCAGGAGAAGTGGCTAGCAGAGAGAATGGATGTGTGCAGGCCTAGTGCTCAGCTTTCGATATACAGTTCCAGACCCAAACCCAGGGAATGGGGCCACCCACTTTCAGGCTGGGTCATTCCACATCAGCTAGGTAACCGGACATACCCCCACGGACACACCCACCCTAATCTAGGCAGGTCCTCATTGAGACTCCCTTCCTGGGCAATTTGATTGTATCGAGTTGACAACACTGACCCATAGTTCCTATTTATAGATCTGTTAGATCATTTGCTGGCATTTTGCCCACAAGGTTCTGGTGACCTTTACTTGTCCCAAGTCCTCTGGTCCAACCTTCAGCTTCCTTTAAGGTTGTCATCATCAGTTCCTTCCCCACTAAAAGTAACAGTGTACATGCCTGTTTGACCCAGTGAGCGAGAGACTCACAGTGTGATTTATCCATCCGTGTTTACTCATCAGCAACTGATCACTGGGCAGGTGTGTAGGCAGTGAGGGCAATGCAGTACACACCCCAAAGTGCTTGTCCTTGTGATGTACATAAAAGAGATCAGAAGTGCTGTGTTGGAGGATAGTGTTCATGAGGCGAGTCCCCTGTTATTCCTCCTATCTGGACACCTTAGAAACAATGCACTGCCAGGGGTTAGAAGAGTGCGGTGTAGCCAGTTGTGGTGGTGCACGCCGGTAGGATATACTGAAGAAGAGTGCAGTGTTCTGTATGGTACAAAGAATGATCTACAGTAGCTGGACTTCTGGTTTTAAAGGATAGTTTAATCGCCAGTCATGGTGGCACTTGCTTAATCTCAGCACTCAGGAGGCAGAGGCAGGTGGATCTCTGTGAGATCTAGGCCAAGCCCAGTCGACATAGTGAGTTCCAGGTAGGCTGGGGCTAGGAAGACCCTTTCAAAGAAATAAATGACAATCTATTAAGCATATACAAGCCAAAGTAAAAGAATAAATAGAAGCACAGGGCTGAAGAGAGGGCTAAGCGGTTAAAAGCACTGGCTGTTCTTGCAGAAGACCCAGGTTCAGGTCCCAGCACTCATGGTGGCTAACAACTGTCCATTAACTCCAGAGGATCTGACGCCCTCTTCTGTACTCTCTGGGCACTGCACACATGCTTACACACATGCAGGCATCACTCTCATACACATAAAATAAATTTTTTTTTTTAATTAAGAAAAAGAATCCGGCACACAGCTTTAGTCCCAGCACTTGGTAGGCAGAGGCAGATAAGTATCTGTGAGTTCAAGGCCAGCCTGGTCTACTTAATGAGTTTCAGGCCAGCTGGGGCTACAGGAATACCATGTCTCAAAAAATACCAAAAAAAAAAAAAGAAGAAGAAGAAGAGGAAGAAGAGAACAACCAAATAAGAAGAAGGAGGAGGAGCAGGAAAATAGAAGCAGAGGGTGGAGAGCAAAATACCAAGTCAGGAGTTTACACCGTCCACCAGACAAGACAGGAGTAGAGGAGTAGACCGCAGCGGGAAAGGGGGACATCATCCCACTGGGTACTTACAACATCCAGCAGAAACTGCCTGGGGAAGTTGAGGCATCAGCTGGAGTTCTGAATTGAGCTTGCTCTCCATGCTGAACTTCTGACTTCTCAAATCCAGCACAGACACTTTTATAGCATGGGGTAAAAATAGTAACTTTTTGGAAATGGTTTCTCTAGCTGTTCTCAAGTACGTGATATTTTTACTCTTGGGCTGTTTTGCTGTTCCCTTTCCTCCCTGTCACAGTGTTAGTGGGACCAGCCTATCCCCAGGTTTAAAGGATACTTGATTTGGGGGGGGGGTTGTTTGGTTGGTTGGTTCGATCTTGGTATTTTTGAGACAAGGTCTCTCTGTAGTCCCTGCTGTCCTATAGACCAGACTGGCCTCAGTCTCTCACAGAGATCCACATGCCTCTGCCTCCCAAGTGCTGGGATTAAAGGAGTGCAGTCCAGCCCCTTGGAGGACTCGGAATAAACATGCTTGGACCTGAAGGGGGGGGGTGCAAACCCCACCTCTAGAGCCAACTTCTCAGTGAACTCAAAACAGCACATGACAACTTCCCAATGTAAAGTACATTCATGCATGATGCTCAGTCAATCCTTTAGCCAGTTGCCCTCAGGGAGGGGATATCTCACCAGCACATGAATATCTGCTATCTGCTTGTGAGCTAAGCTTTCAAAACTAGGTAACAAGCTATTTCTACCAAAATATACCTCCTTTCAATTTTTGCTGGTGCTTCAGCCTCCCTAAATGTTAAAATAACTTTCCAGGAAAATGATGTAAGCCAAAACCAGTGTCCGCCAAATTTCATCCATGGCTCATGAGCAAGTTGTCTCTCAGAGAGCCCCTGGCAGGGACATGAAACTTGGTGCGCTCACCTCCTTCCTCCTTTCTGATGTTCAAGTTGAATCCTGTAATGGTGTTTCATATTCCATCTCCACAGAGGCCCTCAACATCGTGAAACACGTAAGAGTCAAACCTGTACTGGTCTGCAGTGAGATAGAAGAGCTTAATATTCTAGTGTCAATTAATAGCTCATTAGAAGTAGGCCATGATGTCTCAAGCGTGGATGGAAGGTCTACTTTACCTTCTTGAGCACACCACCTAATTCATTTCCTTTTAAACAGCAATGTTACCATGCCCAGGCACCAGAGAGAAAAAGAAAAATTTGGTTTGTTGTTGTTTGCAGTACTGGGGATTGAATCCAGGGCCTTGTATATAGAAAAAATTATTATCAAGCAAGAAGCTCGGGCTGGAGAAATGGCTCAGCTGTGAAGAGCACTGGCTGCTCTTGCAGAGAACCCAAGGTCAGTTCCCAGCATCCACAAGAGCAGCTCACAACTGCCTGTAACTCCAGCTCTAGGGATTCAATGCCTCTGGCCTCCACAGGCACCTGCACTCACATGCACACATACATATGATTTAAAATAAATCTTTTAAAAGACAAGAAATAGGGCTGGAGAGATGGCTTAGCAGTTAAGAGCACTGACTGTTCTTGCAAAGGACCTGGGTTCGATTCCCAGCACCCTCATGGCAGCTATGAACAGTCCTTAACTCCAATTCCAGGGGAATCCAAGCCCTCTTCTGACCTCTGAGGCATTGTACTACACGGGTGCACTCACATACATGCAGGCAATATACTCATACACATAAAATAAAAATAGTAAATAAAATATTTAAAAAGATAAGAAAAATTTGTCCACTTGCAACTACATCCTTTCCAATTTGAGAAATATTTCCTCTTTTCTCCACTGCATCTCCAGACAGCCTATGATAAATTTGGTAACATGCTTAGAGTCTGCCAGGCCTTTTCAACAGGACCACCATATTTGTTGTTCAGATTTGTTAGAGAGCCCAGACTTCGAAGCATACAGAGAGCCTGAATTCAATTTTCTTTTTCCATTGTCATGTATTAATGTGATGTGCACATCTTATATGCATACAGACACGTGGGGAGTATGTGTGTACATGTGTGCATGTGTTTGTGTAAGCTAAGGTTGATGTTGAGAATCATCCTCAATCATTCCTCCATCCTCCTCTTTGAGTCAGGGTCCCTCAGTCAAACCCAGAACTCACCAGTGTAGCTAGTCTTGCTAGCCAGCTTGCTCTGGAGATCCCGTTTTTGCCTTTTAAGGATGGAATTACAGGTGGGCCACCTTACCCACTTGGTATTTATGTAGGTTCAGAGGATCCAAACTCAGGTCCCATCCTTGCACCACTGAGCCATCTCCTCAGTCTTAAAGCAATCTGAATTTCATGGCTCTTTATATATGTTGTGTAGCCAAAAAGGCATTTTCTAAGTACTTAGTACCAACATGAATTTAACTCAAGTTCATTCTAGTTTCCTGCTATGACCCAAGTATAAAATACTGAAATCTCCCAATAAAGTGTTCACTTGTACATTTGTCTGAATTTTCTTTATCCTCATAGGAAGCAAGGATGAATATACTATGGAGAATATTCAAGATGTGGGATTAAGCTCCCTTTGTCCCAAAATGCTTTCCTTGCATCAGACCTGGCAGCGAGGTGCAGGCATACTAACGAGGTGTCAAGATTCCACAGAAAGCTTTCAAGAGAAGAATATTGAGTTGCAAAACCAAGGTGTTTCTCCTTGTCAGCTTTGGGCAGGAATACCAATTCAGATTTCTGAAGATGGGAATTATGTGTTGCCTCCAATAGATGATGATTCTGGATATACAAAAAAACAAGAGTTCCCATCTCTGAGAGTCCAGCAGTCTTGGAGGAAATCGTATCTCACAGAGTCACGTAATTGCCAGTGTAAAGGTCAGCAAATGTCCATGAGAAATAATTTCTGTGGGTGTGACAGTATCAACTGGCTCTCATACCACAGTGACCATGTGGGATTACACAGAAAGGGAGGAAGCTGTGATCTCCATGACTACAGAGAAGATACTGTGAAGGTGGAGTCACTTAATCGGGGTTTGACTGAGACAAGGCCGAAGCCCTGTCCATGTACTGAGCATAGAAAGGCTGTGGGGGACGGCGGCAGCAACACCTACAGCGCTGACACTCATCTGCAGTTCTGCTCACTCAGTCCATGTGGAAAGGGCTGGAGTGAGAGACTATCTCTTCATAGTCATCAAAGTGTTCAGAGAGGAGATGAAGGTGATGAGGGTCCACCTCTGCAGTCCCCCCAGAGAGCATGTATGAGGGAGACACCATGCCAGTGTGGTGAGAACTTCCATCAGCATGCCCCTTCTAACACTTATGGACATACTCACCAAGGGGAAGCACCCCAGAGCTGCAGCCTTTATGAGAAAACCTTCAATTGTACCTTAGACCTTAGTAGTGATTTTAGGGTTTACATTAGAGAGGATCCCTATAAATATGAGAATGGTTTTAATCAGAATTTACATAACCAAGTTCATCATAAAATCTATGCTGAAGAGAATCTTTACACAAGTGTCGATTGTGGGAAGGATTTCACATGTCGCTCAAATCTTAACATTCAGCATAAAATTCATGTGGAAAAGAATCTATATAACTCTGAAGAGTGTGATCATTTCAGTCTACCCTCACGTTTTCAGGACTTTCCAATAGTCCACTCCAGGGAACAACCACATAAACATTATATATGCAGTAACAGCTTCAGTCAAAATTCACACATTCAAGAACATCAGAAGACTCACACTGGAGAAAAACCTTACAAAGAGGGTGGAAACAGCTGTAATTGGAGTTCAAACCTCAAAGATCATCAGAGAGGCCTCATTGGACAGAAGCCATATAAATGCAATGCCTGTGGGAAAGGCTTCAGTCATAGATCAGTTCTTAATGTTCATCAGAGAGTCCACACTGGAGAGAAACCATATAAATGTGAGGAGTGTGAAAAGGGATTCAGTCGGAGCTCCTACCTTCAAGCACACCAGAGAGTTCACACTGGAGAAAAACCATACAAGTGTGAGGAGTGTGGGAAAGGCTTCAGTCGAAATTCCTACCTTCAAGGCCACCAGAAAGTTCACACTGGAGAGAAACCATACAAGTGTGAGAAATGTGGGAAAGGCTTCAGTCGGAGTTCCCACCTTCAAGGCCACCAGAGAGTCCACACTGGAGAAAAACCATACAAGTGTGAGGAGTGTGGGAAGGGCTTCAGCTGGAGCTTTAATCTTCAAATTCATCAGCGGGTTCACACAGGGGAAAAACCCTATAAATGTGGAGAATGTGGTAAAGGCTTCAGTAAAGCTTCAACTCTTCTGGCCCATGAAAGAGTCCACACAGGAGAGAAGCCTTACCAGTGTGATGAGTGTGGTAAGAGCTTCAGTCAGAAATCATACCTTCAAAGCCATCAGAGTGTCCACTCTGGAGAGAGACCATATATATGTGAAGTATGTGGTAAAGGCTTCAGTCAGAGAGCATATCTACAGGGTCACCAGAGAGTCCACACAAGAGTAAAACCATATAAATGTGAAATGTGTGGGAAAGGCTTCAGTCAGAGTTCACGCCTTGAAGCACATCGGAGAGTCCACACAGGGGGGAAGCCATACAAATGTGAGATGTGCACAAAGGGTTTTAGTGAGAGTTCCCGCCTCCAGGCACATCAGAGGATCCACACAGAAGGGAGACCCTATAAATGTGAACAGTGTGGTAAGGGTTTCAGTGGGTATTCCAGTCTTCAGGCCCATCACAGAGTCCACACTGGGGAGAAACCCTATAAATGTGAGGCATGTGGAAAGGGCTTCAGTCAGAGATCGAATCTTCAAGCTCATCAGCGAGTCCACACGGGAGAGAAACCATACACATGTGATGCATGTGGTAAGGGATTTCGCTGGAGCTCAGGCCTTCTGATTCATCAAAGAGTTCATAGTGGTGAGAAGTTCTACAGAAATGAAGAATATAGTAATGGTTACACTTCCTCAAAGAACCTACACAGAAATGAAGGTCTATAAAATTGTGTTCTGTTTTGTTTTGAAGTCCTCAAGTGGGAACTGAAAACTTCCAGTCATTGGGGTTCTTTAGTAGGAAAAAGATTTAATGGAAATATGTTTGGACCCAGCTTGAACATTGATGATGTAGGAAAGCACACAGTGTAGAGCTCTAATGAGAGGGTTTCGCAGTAAGTTTGTCAAAACGTCAACAAGCCATTGCATAGGCTCAAGGGCATACTAATTTAAGAAAAATATGATAACATGGCCAGTTTTGTGTCCACCAGCATATAAGCCTGATGATAGAAGAGACTATGTCCATTGCTAAGTCTATAAAACTGTGGCATTTCATAATTCAAAATAATCACTCAGTGCTTTTTGCTAAATGAGTCAAAGTATGTAAAGGTATAATGTTTGAAAATTTTATTAAGCTTATTTTGAATTCAGAAGAATCTTGCAAATGATCTTAATATTATTGGGAGCAAATAAATCTTACTTGAAACATAAAACATCAAGCAATATTGCCATCTAAAACAACATCAATTTACTTGTAACCCTATTGGAACTGGTTCCTGACCTTTGTTGTGTCTTAAGTAAGGAGGTGTTGGATCTCTTAAGCAATTAGTCGCCTTCTATGCAATATACTGTTAAGTTTGGCTGTGTATGGGGTGTGTGACCCATGTGTGCACTTTAAATGACACTATGGACTGATAAGCCACATTTCAAGTTTACTGAACAAAAATGGAATGCCACATTTGACATAATTGAATTTTTACTTCTGCCTGAGTGTTAAAGCAGAGTTTCACTGTGACACTTAGAAAGTATAGGAAGAGATTATGGGTGACAACTGTACTTTTATTTTTTTGAGACAGACTACTCCCTGTAGTCCCAGCTGGCCTGGAACTATGTAGACTGGGCTGTCCTTGAACTCAGAGATCTGCCTGCCTCTGCCTCTCGAATGCTAGGATTAAAGGTGTGTGCCACCATGCCTGGCCGACGAATGTGCTTTTAGTAAATGTCAAAGTAACAAGGCTTGATTTTTATTTTTACACTCCATAGTTCCAATTAAGTCCATGTGATCTGACTGATAATTAAGTATGGTCTTTGTCTAATTGGCAAAGTGAGTGACAGGTTTGAAGGACTGTTCTCACTCCAGACACTTTCCCCACCCACACACACAAAGGGAACAGTCTTAGGACCTCACCCCCAGATGGCTGGTTAAAGAAACAGTATCAACAGAGACCCAAGGAGGGTCTCTCTCTTTCTCTCTTTAAGATTTAGTTTGATTATGTGATGTGTGTAAGTCTGGGTCTGGGTTTGTGCATGTGGGTGCAGGTGCCCAAGGATGCTGGAAGAGGCCAGAACAGTATCAGATCTCCAGGAGCTGGAGTTACAGGTGGTTGTGAGCTACCCGATGTGGGTACTGGGAACTGAACTCTGCTCCTCTGCAAGAGCAGTATGAATGCTTAACTGCCGAGCCATCTCTCCAGTCCTTCATGCATTTCGTTATTAGCCACCACTTCCAAGAGATCTTGCAAGCTTCATGATAGTTTTGGCAGTAAAATGGAGCTAGAGAAATCACTCACACAAAAGCAGACAAAAGAATTGGGCAAGGAAAGCATGGCACAATAAAATAGCAAGATGTGGTCTCAGGTCAGGTGATATGAATAAGTACACTAAACGTTAACGGTATAGCCATGCCCTTTAAAACAGAGATTGTTGGACTGGATAAAATGTAAAGCCTGGGGCTGGAGAGATGGCTCAGTGGTTAAGAGCACTGACTGCTCTTGGAGAGGACCCGGGTGATTCCCAGCACCCACTTAGCGGCTACAAATTGTTCTTAACTCCAGTTCCAGGGTAATCCAGAGCCCTCTTCTGACCTCCGCGGCACTGCACAACACAGGTACACTCACATACATGTAGGCAATACACTCATACACATAAAATATTAAAGCCAGGCATGGTGGCACACGCCTTTAATCCCAGCACTCAGGAGGCAGAGGCAGGCGGATTTCTGTGAGTTCAAGGCCAGCCTAGTCTATATAGTGAGTTCCAGGCCAGCTGGAGCTACAGGGAGACCCTGTCTCAAAAAGACCAAAAAATAAAAAATTTAAAAAATGTAAAACCCAATTATATGCTGTCTACAAGAAGAATTAGAAAACTAATCTAAAGAAAGACAGACTGACTGTATTCACCTCCAGCTGTGGAGATGGATTAGTGGGTAAAGGGCTTGCTGCACAAGCATGAGGATCTGAGTTTGGATCCCCAGAACCCACATAAGAGCAGATGTGGTAGTGTGCACCTGCAATCCCAGTGCTCCCACAGGAGAATCCCTAGAAGCCTGAGGGTTAGCTAGTGAATAGTAAAGAGACCCTGCTTCAAATAAAGTGGAAGGCGACTGACACATGAAGTTGTCTGACCTCTACAGGAACACTGTGGCACAAGTGTGCCCACACCCAAGAACACCCAAACCCACAAATCACAGAAAAAGTTGGGCCAATATTAACGTTAACAAATAGTTCATAACACCAGACATATACCAGAAGACACACTATACTAAATGTTTCTCTACCACAACAGATTTTCAAGATTCATAAAGCAAAACTGATAGAAAACTACAGTTATGCCAGGTGTGGTGGCCCATGTCTTTAATCCCAGCACTTGGGAGGCAGAGGTAGGTGGAACCTGTGAGTTCAAGGCCAGCCTGGTCTACATAGTGAGTTCCAGGCCAGCTGGGGCTACAGGGTGACCCTGTCTCAAAAAGACCAAAAGAAAACCACAGTTATAGGGGGGAGAACTTAGTACTCAATGATTAGTCAAGATGAAATCAGTAAGGATGTAAAGACTTGAACAACACTGTCAATTAACATTTCACACTTAGAGACTACGTCATTGAACAGTGATTGATTCCATATGCTGGTGTTGGTTTTAAGTATTTTTGGAACATTCATCAAAATCATATTCTGAGTCATATATCATTCCAGGTTTAAAATAAATAAAGCCATGTGTAGCCTTTTCTTTAAGCAAAATGGAAATTATATTTCTGGCCACTGCCCCCACCCCCAGATTTGAATTTTAACAGTCTACTTCTAAATTAGTCATGAGAAAAAAATGTAAAAATGATTTGAAGTAAAATGAAAACAGTGTATCAGAAGGTGTGGGATACCAGCACATGGTGGTGCACACCTCTAATCCCAATACTCAGGAGACAGAGGCAAGCAGATCTCTGAGACACAAGGCCAGCCTGGTCTACAGAGCTAGTTGCAGGTCAGTCAGAGCTACATAGTGAGACCCTGTCTCAAAAAGCAATTTCGGGCCTGGAGAAATGTCTCAGTGATTTAAAGTGCTTACTGCTCTTGGAGGACTTGAGTTAGGTTCCCAGCATCTATGTGGGGCTGCTCACAAGACTTGTAACTCCAGTCCCAGGGGAACTGACACCGTCTTCTGAACTCTAGGCATCTGCACTCAAGTGAATATACCTAGCCCCCTTGCAGTCACCGCCAGCGGCAGCACTCCTCCATTCTCATGGGTCCTTCGTTCTCACGGGCGTCGAGGCTGCTCCTCCGCTTGCCCTGGGCTGAGGCCACTCTTCTGCCTGCCCGGTGTTGAGGCAGCTCTTCTGCTCAACTGGTGCTGAGGCAGCTCTTCTGCTTGCCCCGTGCTGCCTCCTGTGGTCCCCGCTTCTGCCCAGTCCTGGACCCCAGGGCTGGTGAGGAGACTGTGTCAGTGGAGCCACATTGAGACACAGGAGACCAGGTTCAGTGACACAGGTCTGGTTTATTGCAGGAAGGTACAAGCTTATATAAGGGTAGTGGTCCAATCACAGCACAGCAAGTAGGATACCTTATTAGCATAACAGACTTAATGTCCTATCACAGAATAGCGGGTAGGATGCCTCATTAGCATACTGGGTTTCAGATTACAGAGCCTGGATTCCTGGAAACCACATGACCCTGACTGTTGCAATATCTAAGTGTTGCAATTTGGAATTCCAAGGGTGGTGATTAGGGAGTGGCCAGGTCTAGGCATCAGTCTCATGATCTGCCAAGGGAGCAAATGTCACAAGGCGTTCCTTGTGGCTCCAGTGGTCGGGCCCATTGCCTCAGGCCTGCTGTATGGCTGTCAATAAGACTTTCAACCTAGGCTCAAGCCTGTCTCCCACCCCCACCCCCCAGCACATAAAATAAATATTTAAAAAGGAGATGCGGGAGCTGGAGAGATGGCTCAGCAGTTAAGAGCCCTGGCTGCTCTTCCTGAGGATCTGGTTTCTATTCCCAGCACCCACATGGCGGGTAAGAATGTCCATAACTCTAGTTCCAAGGGATCAGATGTCCTGACCACTGTGGGCAGTGCATGGCGTGGGTGCACTTACCTGCATGCAGGCAATATACACACAAAATAAGACAATCAAGTATTTTTTTTTAAATGGAGAAGTCATATCAATATCAATAGAATACAAAAGTGACTACAGGTCTTTGGTACCCATGAAGTTAGGAATATATTCATAAGAACATTGAAAAAGGGCATTTCCTTTGTCCGCCTGACTTAGGGAAAGAGCTATTAGCCTTGGTCCATATAAGGAATTTTTATAAGTTTAACTTCATCTCAATTAAAAAAAATCTTCTCAAAAGACACTATCCAGAAAGTGGTGACACTGTTATTGGAGAAAATACTTGGAAAAAACTGTCCCTTAGAACTGTATACTAAAAAAAAGAAATATTATCATATGTATATTATGCCTCAATAAAACTGGCTTGTGAAGGCTGGGTGTGGTGGTGCAGGCCTTTAACACAGCACTTGGAAAGTAGATGCAGGTGGATCGCTGCTAGTTTGAGGCTGGTCTGGTTTACATAGGGAGTTCCAAGTCAGTCCGAGTTATTTGGTGAGACCCTGACTAAAAACAATTGACTTGTGAAATTAATGTCTGAACATTGCAAATAGAATTGTATGGAAAAACTCAAGAGGTGAGAAAAAGTTTGGAAATCAAAAGTCACCAATCAGTTACCTACAGTGAATACTTTGTTCTTCTGCAGCTCAGATTATACAGGTAAATAATATTGTATAATATTTTCCAAAACTAGGTCTAGGCACTTGCTGGCAAGCCTAACAGGCTAAATTCAATCCCCGGGACCCACGTGCTGAGTTTTCATCTGACCACATACCTACTGTGGCACATGTGCATCCCCACACAGACTAACTTGACTGTTCTATTCATTAGTACATGGAAAATATTTATTATAATATTTATTACCTGCATTTGTTTTATTTAGTTTTATTAAGATAGGGTCTTACTCTGTAGCCCAGGCTGACCTGGAACTCATGGCAATCCTCATGTCTCAGCCTCCCAAGTTCTTGGATAACCAATGCAAGGCACCACACTTGGATGTCTTACATGCTTTTTTAAAATTATTATTTGGGGGGGCAGGAGGTGGAGGGAGGCTGTGTCCTCAGAGGCCAGAAGAGGGTGTTGGATCCCATGAAGCTGGATTGATAAGTAGTTTTGAGCCACCTGACAAAGACTGAACTCAAGTCCTCTGGAAGAGCAACAAGTGCCCTTTCTATGTTTAAACCTTTCAAACACATAAAATAAAAATAATAAATAAAATTATTTAAAAAATAAACCTTTCTTTCTTTAAAAAACAGATTTTGGCCGGGCATGGTGGTGCATGCCTTTAATCCCAGCACTCGGGAGGCAGAGGCAGGCGGATCTCTATGAGTTCGAGGCCAGCCTGGTCTACTTAGTGAGTTCCAGA
>NW_008354956.1:724748-746542 GCF_000622305.1 Nannospalax galili | reverse complement strand
TGAGGCTGGAGAGATGGCTCAGCAGTTAAGAGCACTGGCTGCTCTTACAGAGGACCTGGGTCCAAGTCCCAGCACCCACATGGTGGCTAACAACCATCTATAACTCCAGTTCCAGGTGATCCAATGCCTTCTTCTGACCTCCATAGGTATTATATGACACAGTTGCACTTACATACATGCAAGCAATACAGTCATACACATAAAAATATATAAAAAATTTAAAGTTTATATGTATGTATGGTGCCCATGTTTATGCACACCACATACATACAGGTGCCTGTGCGGGCCAGAGGGCATTGGAGCCCCTGAAACTAGAGTCATAGGTGGTTGTGAACTGCCTGATATGGGTCTTCTGCAAGAGCAAATACTCTTAACCCCTGAGCCATCTCTTCAGGCCCATGTATTCTCATTTAAACAAACTTTTTTTTTTTCATTTTCGTATCAACTCCTAAAGCAAAACAAAGTAACCTACTGCTACTTCCATGAATCCTTGTTCTTACACAGCAGACATTGTTAATGATTCAAAGGCTATAAGCAAAAATCACAGGCCAATGTTGCTGACTCAAGAAAGCCCTATAAACAGCTTGCTCACTGTCCTCATCCCACATTGGAATGTATTTTGGGAAGTAACGGATGCACACTCTAAGTATGCCATTCTCTGCCCAAATCTGACTGAGTTACCGCATCCCTTTTAAGATGCCCTGAATGATGAGGCACTTTGTAATTCTTCACTGGGAATCATTCTGGTTTCAGATGAACAGCTGCCACTAGTGACAATACATGTGATTCGTGCCCACTCACAGGAAGCCAAGTTTGGTATACTCTTCCATTTGAAATGTGATTACTCATTCATGTAGGGATGAAGAGGTCACAAAGCTGACCAGATGCCCGTCTAGTACATCATAGTCTATATATACATGAACTCCATGATTATATTCGAACTTGTAAATGCCATTCATGAGCTTATACCATGGTCTGGCTGATGTCAGCCTTCCTTAGATATCTCCAAGGAAACAGGTAGTGATTCACGGGGCTGTACCTACTGAGGGAAATTTGAGAAGTAGGATGTCTAGACTCAAAGATTTTAAGTTTGATATTTACTGAACACCTTTGCAAAAGTACATGAGAAATACCTACATCCCATCCTCTCAGGCAAGGGCATCAGTCCTATTACAGTGCTCTTCCCTCCACACCTGTCTGTCTCCAGAAAATAAAAGCGTTTATGGAAGATGATGACATCACCAACACTATCATTTTCCTCACATCTAATCCCTGACCTTCTGCAGGATACCAGGTTGGCTAGGAATCAAGACCCAGTAAAATCAAATACAGCTTAGATGATGTAAATACTGGATTTATCTCACAGGGTTTTTAAATAATATTCAAATTTCCAGTAGAACTGACCAAAAATGAATAGTTTCATGGGACAACTTAGATTCATAGAAATCCACAAACAAACAAATACCATAACTAGTGGAGTATGGGGGTGCCTCTTATTCTAGCATTCAGGAGAATGAGGTTAAGATTTAGACCAGCCTGGGCTGGAGATAGATGTATGTACAAAACAAGCAAACCCAAAATTGCAGTAACTAAAATTAAGAATTGAACATGGAGATGGCTAAGCCGTCTGTTCTGCAGAGAATCCAGCATTTTGTTCCCAGAACCCACATAAGGCAGTTCACAACCACCTGTAACTGCAGCTTCAGGGGATCCAATGCCCTCTTCTGGCCTTCATGGGCACCTGCGGACATAAGGTGTATACACACACACACACACACACACACACACAAATAAAAAGGTTTGTGAGTCTATAATAATATATTATAAGGCCTACTTGCTTTGAATGTTTTTCCTTTGTTTTTGTCTGTTTTGAGAGAGAGTCTCATGTGGCCCGTGTTGACCTTGAGCTAGATATATGACTGAGATTGGTCTTGAACTCTTGCTCCTCATCTCTACCTCCCAGTGCTGGGATTACAAGTGTGTGCCCCATGCTCAGTGGTTTCTCTCTTTTACATCACCTTTTATAGTTTATGTTTACCCAGTGTTTAAAAGTTGTAAGGCTGAGGTGGGAGTCTTGAGTTTGAAGCCAGCAAGGGCTACGTGGTGAATCTGCCAAAAAGTTTCACTTTGATATGGTCCTACTTTGCTTTCTGTTGCCATGATAAAATGCCCTGACAAAAGCAACTTTGAAGGATAAAGGATTTATTCAGTTTACAATCCATCATTGTGGGGGAAGTCAAGGTGTCAGGAACTTAAAATAGCCAGTCACATCACAGCCACAGTCAAGAACAGAGATAAGTGAATCATGTGCGATCTCTACTCCTACAACATTCATAGCCCAGACTCAGGGAATGATGCCACCCACTTTCAGGCTGGGTCTTCCCACATCAATCATGGTAATCTACAGGCTGGAGAGATGATTCAGCAGTTAAGAGTGCATACTCCAGCTGGGTATGGGTGGTGCAGCTTTAATCCCAGCAGGCAGATCTCTCTGAGTTCAAGGCCACCCTGGTCTACATAGTGAGTTCCAGGCCAGCTGGGGTTACCCTGTCTCAAAAAAAACCAAAACCAAAACCAAACAAACAAACAAAAAACAGAGTGCATACTGCTTTTGCAGAAGACCTGGGTTTATTTCCCAGCTCTGACATCAGGCACTGATGCCAGACGCCCTCTTTTGACGTCTGTGGGCACTATGCACTTACACAGTGTGCATACATACATCTGGACACTCCCACATACACATAAAACAACAATAAAAATAAAAGACAATCCCCAAGAGACATGTTAGAAACATGTTAGGAGCTTCTCTAGACACCTCCTCAATTGAGACTCTTCCTAGGTGATTCTAAGTTGTGTCGATTTGACAATTAAAATTGTCACAGACATTGTATGGGTCTCTGCTCAATGAATTCCAGAAGCACTTTTCAACTATTCTAGTACCAAAAACTCAGAATCTCATGCAGTCTTTGTCAAAGTTCCAGTTTTTAGTGACTATAAGTGGGTGAGGACGTACAGTATACCACCAGACAAATCCAGTGTGTGGCAACTCTGGGCAAGGTGGATAAATGGATACATAATTTCAGTTTCTGTAGCAGGCTGTGACTGTCAGTAGGGAAAGAGGGGTGAATACTAGGTGATCAGACACCTGGGATTCATACAACAATCTGGTGAATGGATATGTGTTTTAACGAAGGAGAGGAAATGAGAGCGCAGCACCAAATCCAACCATTCTTCAGCAAGAGGCTCACTGTTGTGGTGGCAGCGTGGCAGGAACATGTCAGCCACACTAAGACAAAGTAAGGTGTTTCGGTTTTTTAAAAAGCAGGGGCTGGAGAGATGGCTCAGCGGTTAAGAACACTGGCTGTTCTTGCAGAAGTCGGAGCTTTGAATCCCTGCACCCACATGGCAGCTAACAACCATCCGTAATTCCAGTTGCGAGGGAATCCAACGCCCTCTTCTGACCTCTGTGGGCACTGCATGACACGGGTGCACTTACCTACATGCAGGCACTACATGCATACACATAAAATAAAAATAATAAATTTTTTTTTAAAAGCATTTACGTTTTTGTGTGTGAGAGGATAATTTGCAGGAGTCAGTTCTCCCCTTCCATCATGTGGGTCCCAGGGACTGAACTTAGATCAAAGGCTTAGGGGCAATCACATGTACCCACTGAGCCACCTCGTCAGTTGCAAACAGGGTCTTTTCTCTTTCCCTGCTGATGCACTGAGACTGACGGCCAGTTGGCTTTGAGCCTCCATGAGTTCTCGGCTATGATACTTTGCTCAGTCAAGGTGTTGTTCTCCTTTACCACGAAAGGCAATACATGGCGTTTTTGTTCTATCAATAGGCTGTACTAGAGATACTTAGGGACCAGCAACAGTTACAAGATCAAGATTCAGTGTTCCTTAATTTCAGTGTCTAGCACACTTAAGCAACCACTCCTGTTTCTCGGTTTTATCCTAGCCTTTGCTCCCCCTTAACGTCTGTGTCTGTGTGTGTTTGTCTCGAAGGGTACCACTGAATCACACCCCAGCCCCTCACTGGGGGATTCTAGGCAGGGGCTCTACTACTGAGCCACACCCCAGCCCCTCACTGGGGGATTCTAGGCAGGTGCTCTACCACTGAGCCACACCCCAGCCCCTCCCTGGGGTATTCTAGACAGGCGCTCTGCTCCTGAGCTACACCCCCAAAGGAGCAGCACAGTTTAGGTATTTAGCTTTTATAATACAAACTTCACTCTTACAAGGCTGCAGGTTTTTTTAAGTATCCACAATTGTGTTTTATAAGATTTCAGTAATAAAGAATACGAAAAAGAATTCCTTAATGTTAGCCTCAGATCTCTAATAAGCCCAACTGCCTTAAACAACCCTGAAGTTGTCAGGGCGACCCTCCAGTATTCTGGGGAATTTAGTCTCGGTAGGGCTAAGGCCACCGCGGCTCTTCCGCTGAGGCATTCTGGGAATTGTAGTCCGGGCGGCCGCGGCGGGCGGAGGCGCTTCCGCTCCGGGAAGGCGAGGCTGGGACTTCTTGGAGGCGGAGGTGAGCTGCCCGGATTGAGGCCTGTCTTGCGCGGCCTCCCCTCGAGGGTGTGCGGTGCGCGGGGACGGTGTCTCCTTACACACCGCCGTGGCCGGGCCTGGGTCCCCTCGGGGAGCCTCATGCTCCCCCAGACCCTGCTCCGGGCTCCAAGCCCTCCTCTTCTGGGGGTGCACACAGGGCAAGTTACCCCTTGGCTCTAAGGGCCAGCGCCATCCCAGGGGTTTTTTGTACTAAACTGCAGGAGACCCTACAAGTAGATGATGCTTCAGAAGCCCCTGCCTCGAACGCTGGCGGCTTGCAACTCTTTCTCTAGTAATACTCCTAGAGACGCCTGTTTGGAGGGACATGAGCCCAGCAGCGGGTGCTAGCCCCAGCTGCACAGTCGCCGCCCACTTCGCTAGGAAAGCCTCCTGAAGCGGTTTGGTCTGGAGTTTCTGGAATAATCTGAGCTGTCTCTAGGCAGCAGGAGAGCAGAGCTTCCTCCCTGGACCATGGGGAGTGCCCTCTGTGTTTATCCAAGGCAGAGGAACCACATGATCACAGATGGGCCGAGTGTTTTGAGACCTTAGGTGGTATGCAATTACACTTTTTAAATTTAGGTTTTGCTCTGGGCGGGGTGTGTCGTGTCGCTTGTGTGAAGGTCAGAAGACAACTTGTGGGAGTTCTCTCCTTCTACCATATGGGTTTCGGGGATTAACCCCAGACTGTCAGAATTGGGGGCAAGCCCCTTTACCCGCTGAGGCAGCTGGCAGGCCCCAGCTCCATTTCTTTTGAGTTTTAAGTTTTTATTTGTCATTAACTTGGACTTGGGAAATGACACTTTGTGGGGACTCTTGTAGCCGAGTAACATTTACAAGTAATTATAGCTATTAGAGAAAGAGAAAAGACATGACAATTTAACTCTATGCCCCGAACCATTTGCACAAGAGATACCCAGTCACAATTAACAGATATTTCTGAGGCTGATGGTCTGTAAGTTCTGGGCTTTTTTTTTTTTTTTAATCCAAGTACTTAAAAAAATATTTTATTATTTTAATTTTATCTTTATGCATATATTGCCTGCATGTAGGTAAGTGCACCCATGTCGTCCAATGCCGGAGGAGGTCAGAAGAGGCTGTCAGATCCCCTGGGACTGGAGTTACAGACAGTTGTTAGCTGCCATGTAGGTGCTGGGATTCTAACCCAGGTCTTCTATAAGAACAACCAGTGTTTTTAACTGCTGAGCTACCTCTCCAGCCCCAAGTTCTGGGTTTCTTAAAAGGTTCATTTTCAGGGACGCACATTGCCACAGGTAGTTCTGTGGAGCGTAGTAACATCTGCTTCTCTGAAACTGCAGGGAAATAGAAAACGTGGTCCTTGTGGGGGAGTGAGGTGAAGCATGGAGAGAATAGCATCTTACTCGAGGTTTACACTGCTGGTTAGTAGAAATATATTGAGGCTAGGTCTAAGGCACCTCAGGGATGAGGCAGAAGGAAGGAGAGAGCACACAGCTGTATGCAGGTGTGTCTGCCTGGAGATGGGAGGACATGCAGGTGGATCCCCTGCATCCCTAGCAGCACTCTCATAGGGCTTTTCCTCCCACAGTCTGCTTCCCAGATCTCTGCCTTTTCCCAGAGGGAAGAAGAAAACAATGACCAAGCTACAGGTAAGTTGGGTTTACTTTGCTTTTTCAACTCCCAGTACTGGAGATTGAGTGAGTGGTACTTAATCATCACCACCCCCCACCCCTCACTGGGGGATTCTAGGCAGGTGCTCTACCACTGAGCTACACCCCAGCCCCTCACTGGGGGGTTCTAGGCAGGTGCTCTGCCACTGAGTCACACATGCCCCCAGCCCCTCACTGGGGGATTCTAGGCAGGTGCTCTACTACTGAGCTACACCCCAAGCCCCTCACTGGGGGATTCTAGGCAGGGGCTCTACCACTGAGTCACACCCCAGCCCCTCACTGGGGGATTCTAGGCAGGTGCTCTACCACTGAGCCACACCCCCAGCCCCTCACTGGGGGATCCTAGGCAGGTGCTCTACCACTGAGCCACCCCCCAAGCCCCTCACTGGGGGATTCTAGGCAGGTGCTCTACCACTGAGCCACACCCCAAGCCCCTCACTGGGGGATTCTAGGCAGGTGCTCTAATACCCAGCCACACCCCCACTTTCATTTTATTTTTAATCTAGAGTCCCTCAGATGGTTACTGAGTCACTACCTGCAACTCCAGCCCTAGGGGATTCAACGCCCTCCTCTGGCCTCTTCAGACACTTGCACTTCTGTGCACATACCCACACACAGACACACAACATTTTTCATGATTTCCCTAATTTGATTTTGCCTGGTTCTCCATACTTAAGTAATTTATAAATTTCATCTTCTTAAGATTTTTTATATTAACATGTTGTGCCCATGCCACAGCATGTGTGTGGCAGTAAGAGGACAGCTTTGGGGCGTCAGCTCTCTTCCACCTTGCTGAAGCTGGGCCTCTTCTATCTCTGCCACTCTCGCCTATCCCTGGGGCTCATTGGGCAGCCCAGCCTGCTTGGGGATTCCAGGCCAGAAGAGACCATGTCTCAAAAGTATAAAATGGTGGCCAGCAGCTGAGGAAGGACACTGGAGGCTGGCCTCTGGCCTCTACACGCACATACACACACATGCAGGCAGATACACAGAAGACCAGTTATTTTTGCATTTGCCATGTCTGGTGTTTAATCCTGAAGTTTGGGGAATATCTGTCAAAGAAGAACCAGACACTAGGGACACCTTCACCCAGGACATACTAGTCACACTTGCCACATCTGATCCTGGGATGGAGTATTCTGTTTTATTCACCTGAGTGGAACATCTAAAACCCTGGCTTGGTCACTGGAAACACGTTGGCTTCTCATGCTGGGCCTCGAGCAGGTGTCTAAAGGTGCCAAGCCTGTGTCCTTGTGTTCTACACACCCTGGGGACCATCATCTTGCCCAGCTGCTCCACAGAGTCAGTGCCTAGAGAGCCGTGGGGTTATTAGATTTCTGAAACAATGTCCAGCCCAGGAGGCTGAGGCATAATTCAGGTGATAACACACCTTTATTTTGCTAATAATAGTGGCAATTTTCCCAATTAACTTTCCTATAAGAAGTTGCAAATATCTCTGATTTTTTTTTTTTTTTTTGGTCTTTTTGAGATAGGGTCTCTCTGTAGTCCCAGCTGGCCTAGAACTCGCTATGTAGACCAGGCTGGCCTTGAACTCACAGAGATTTGCCTGCCTCTGCCTGGTATTAAAGGCATGCACCACCATGCCCAGCATATCTGATTTTTAATACTCTGGCCCAAACTAGACACTTATTTTTTTAAATATTGGGTAATTTTGTAAATGATAAAAATCACTTCTCCTGGGCATGGTGGCACACACCTTTAATCCCAGCACTCGGGAGCCAGAGGCAGGTGAATCTCTGTGAGATCAAGGCCAGCCTGATCTACATAGGATCAAGTTCTAGGCCAGCTAGGTCTACAAGGAGACCCTGTCTCAACACCCCTACCCTCCAAAAAATAACAAAATAAATCTTTAAGAAAAACAGCTCTGGGGCCCTAACTTCTTAAAAGGCACATGTTTCCCTCTCCAGTGTCTTTGTATTTTGTTCGTTTAACCGTTCCCACCTCCCATTTGTGCCCTCATGGAAGGGGCTGACTAGGAACTTCATTGAAGATGTTCGCGTCCTAGTGGCATTGGATGTCAAATTGAGAGTACCTGTGTTTGTGACACAGGAGATGGTGACGTTCGGGGACGTGGCCGTGGTCTTCAGCGAAGAGGAGCTGGGGCTGTTGGATACTGCGCAGAGGAAGCTGTACCAGGACGTGATGCTGGAGAACTTCAGGAACCTTCTGTCAGTGGGTGAGGACGGATGTCCCTTGGCCAAGCTCTATGAAGCAGGGTTCCCAACCAAGGTGCTCTTTTCTGGTGTGTGTGCACGTGCGGAGGCCAGAGGCCCATGTCGGTATCCTTCTCAGTCGCTCTCTGCTTTCTGTTTAAGTTGCATCTCACACATCAGTGCTGTACTTAAAAAATTATGTTTTGTGTGTGTGTGTGTGTGTGTGTGTGTGTGTGTGTGTGTGTATGCCTGTGTGTGTGAGAATATGCACATACATGACATGCATGTGGAGGTCAGAGGGCAGCTTTCCATAGTTTACCATGTGGGTCTCCAGGATCAAACTCCGGTTGTTGGGTTTGACAACAAGCTCCTTTACCCACTGAGCCATCTTACCAACCCCCCCCCCCCCATTATATGAGACAAGGTTTCTTCACTGAACCTGGAACTCAGAATGGGCTGGACTGGCTAGCGAGTGAGCCCCAAGGGGTCCTTGTGTCTCTGCCTTCCCAGCACTGGCATTAGGAGGATGCAGTGCCACACCTGACTTTTACGTGGGTTTGGGGATCACACTCAGGTCCTCTTGCATGGCAAGCACTTTGCCCACCAAGCCGTCCCTCTAGTCCTCAGAACCATGCCGTTCTTGACATTACGGCTGGGCACATCTCTGCTGTGGGCACTGGCCTGTGCATTTAGCAGCATCCCCCCGCCCCTGCCCAGGAGGATAAATTCAAGGTCATCTTCAGCTGCATAGTAAGTTCAAGGTCAGCCTGGGCTACATGAGACCCTGTGTCAGAGAGGGAAAAAAATGTCTGTGTGCATGAGTGTCTGATGTATGTATTTGTATGTATATATGTGTGTGTGATGTGTATATGTGTGTGTTTATGTATATATGAGTATGCATGTGTCTATATATGTGGATTTGTATGTATGTGTTGTGCGTGTGTGTGTGTGTGTGTGTGTGTGTGTGTGTGTGTGTGTGAACTGCTTGAGTAGGGCCAGGGCAGACCCTTCATTATGAGGCTAAGATGTTGCAACCCTGTTTGCCTTTCGGTTTTCACAGGGTATCAATCTTTCAAACCAGATGTGATATCCCAGCTGGAGACGGAAGAAAAGCTGTGGGTGACAGAGCTCCAGACCCAGCAAGGTAGGCACTGGGTGAGACCGAAGCTCAGCCTGGGTCTTCCACTTTGTCTGGGGTCCCCCTTCCCCCCAGCAACCAGAGAGGCCTTTAAGACCAGTCCCTTGCTGTCACTCCTGTTTCCCATTTCACTCAGAGTAAAATCCACTTTGGGGTTTCTTATGTTTGTTTTTGAGGTGGGGCCTTGTGTAGCCTAGGGCGTCCCAGAATGGTGCTCCTCCTGCCTCAGCCTTCCAGACACAAGGATGGCAGGCCTGGACTGTTGTGCTTGGCTGGAACCCCGCCTTCTTAGGGGCACACGAGTTCATGGCAGGCTTTCTCACCCCCAGCTCTGCTGTTCTGTACTTTTGTCCTGCTTCCGTCCTTTTCTGTCTTTGCTGCTCTGGCAGTGTCCTCCAGTGGGCCCGCTGTAGTTCCGCCCAGGGCCTGCTGCTTGCTTTTCTCTGAGAATGCTCTTACCCAGGAAAGCACCACGGCCTTCTTCCCTCTGCCTTTGACTCCACTCAGAAGGTGGTTTTGTATGTGGTGGGCTGAGGACAGATCCTGTGTGTGGATGTTCAGCACCAGATAGAACAGACCATCCTCCCCCAGAGCCGCCACCGCCACACAGATGGGCTGGTTTCTGGGTCTCGCCCTCCCGTTGACCTTTGTGTCTTTTCATGCCATCCCATGCTGCTCTGGTTACTGTCGCTCTTCTGTGTGTTTCTGGGTCACATATTGTGACACTTCCAGCTTCGTCTCTTGGTCAAGGTTGCTTTGGCTGCATCCATACCTGATATCCATACCTGGTTTTGTATCTGTAACATTGGCAGGTGACAGTGAAACTGTTTGGTCTGGGGCTTCTCTTTGTTGAGAGGTTTTTAAATAACAGACTCTTAACCAGTTAAGATTTTTATTTTATTTTTTTTAAGATTCACTTATTAGTGAATTCACTTACTAGTCTCACTATGTAGCCCTGGCTGTCCTGGAACTCGCTATGTAGACCAGGCTCACCTGGAACTCATAGAGATCCACCTGCCTCTGCTGGAATTAAAGGAACATACCAACACTCCCAGCCTTTAAGATTTATTTTATTTTGTTTTATTTTTTAAAGTCTTTTTGGTCCTTGAGACAGGGTCTCCCTGTAGCCCCAGCTGATCTAGAACTCGCTGTGTAGACCAGGTTGACCTTGAACTCACAGAGCTCTGCCTGCTTCTGCCTCCTGAGTGCTGGGAATAAAGGCATGTGCCACCATGCCCAGTGATTTATTTTTAATTATGTGTGTGTGAATGTCTGTGCACATCTGAATGCAGTGCCGGTGGAGGTCAGAAAAGGGGCTAGAATTATAGGCGGTTGTGAGTCATCCAAGTGGGTGCTAGGAACCAATTCACAATTCAGACATTGTGGGTTATGTGTTCTTAGCAATTTATCTATTTCTTTTTGGCTTATAACAATATAGTCATAATATTCTAATCATTTATCTATCTGCAAGGTCAATAACATCTTTACTTTCAACCTGATTATAGTTGATTTTCACTCTTCCCCCCATGTAATATGACCATCAATTTTAATCTTTTTGAGATCCCCTGGGTTTTTTGGGTTTTATTTTAACCTCTATTTTTTATTCTTAATCATCTTCTGCTAACTTTGGGTTTATTCTCCCTCAGGCTGTAAAGTCAGGCTGCTAGGTGTCACTGTGTGTTGGTATATGTGTAGGTACATGTGCCTGTGGAGGTCAGAGGTCAACCTTGGGTGTTGTTCAGTCAGAGTCTCTCTTTGGCCTGAGCTCTCCGAGTAGACTTGGCCTGGCTGGCCATCAAGCTCCAGGAATCTTCCTGTCTCCTCCTCCCCAGTGCTGGGATTACAAGTGCACACCCTGTGCCTGGCTTCCTTACATGGGCTTTGAGGACTGAGTAGCAAGCATTTTACCAACTGAGCCATCTCTCCCACCTTTTAAAAAATTTTTATTCATTTTTATTTTTTGTGTGTGATTTGCCTGTATGTATGTGTATGTAAGTGCACCCATGCCATGCAATGCCCACAGAGGCCAGAAGGGAGTATTGGATCCCCTGGAACTGGAGTTACGAATGGTTGTTAGCTGCCATGTGTACTGAACCTGGGTCCTCTGCAAGAGAAGCCAATGCTCTTAACCACTGAGCCATCTCTCTAGCCCCCCTAAAATCTTAGATCTTTTGCAAACAACATGTATTATTTTGGACCTTGGGTAGGGGTGGTTTTTTAAGACAGTCTCACTCTGTAGCCCAGGCCGACTGTGAGCTCAAGACAGTTCTCTTGCCTCAGCCTCTCATGTTCTGAGATCATAGACACTAGCCACCATACCTGGCTCGTTTTGCTTTTTAAAATCCAGTCTTCTCAGGAGGCAGAGGCAGGCAGAGCTCTGTGAGTTCCAGCCAGCCTGGTCTACATGGTGAGTTCCAGGCCAACCAGGACTAAGTAGTGAGACCCTTTCTCAAAAAACCAAAACCACAATAAAAAATCATAAAGTTAACTGTGCTATGTTTTGTCAACTTGACATAAACTAGAGTCACCTGGAAAGAGGAAACTTCAATTGAGGAATTTCCTCCATCAGAGTGTCCTGTGGGCAGTGCCACCCGTGGGCAGGTGTGCCTAGGCTGCGTAAAATAAGTAGCTGAGTAAACCGGGAGGAAGCAGGCCCATGAACGGCGTTCCTCAGTGTGAACGGCGTTCCTCAGTGGTCTGTGCTTTAGGTACTGCCTCCAGGTTCCTGCCTTGGCTTCCCTCAGTTGATGAACTGTGATCCCGACGTGAAGCCAATAAACCCTTTCCTCCCCAAGTTGGTTTTGGTCAGTTTTTCATCAGAGCAACGGAGAGCAAAGTAGAACGTCGAGCCTTCACCCTGGGCTCACCCCACATTTCTTACCATTTTAAACATGGCTCACTCTTGAGTCAGCATTCTCTTTGATGACGGTGAACCTTTGCCTCTCAGACCTCCCGCCAGTTTGCCTTACATGCTAGTCTCATTGATTCTCTGTGTTTCCAAAGGAAGTGAGGACTGGGACTCCCCTCATCCCCATCCTTGCTCACACCTCTGTTCTCTTTACTCTTCAGGAGGCTGGAGTCCAGACAAGGAGCCTCTCCATGCAACAGGATTGAGGTGCCTGTTGCTGGGGGAGCTTTCATGCTGGCAAATCAAGAGCCACGTTGTGAACAAACTTGCCAGAACTCCAGACTCCAGCATAAGCACTCACGGAGAGAGCTCTCACTTCCCCCAACAGTGTGGTGCTTCCTGCCTCGGGGGGCCAGAAGGAGCTGCTCTGGCCTCTCTGGATGATGACTATCTTGCAAGCCTCACAGGACATCATTCTAGGAGTATTGAAAATCGAGACTTTCCAGCTGGGAGAGCTCCAAGTTCTTGGAGTAGAACACATCTGGGTGAGAGACAGAACCATCAGAAACATGAACAGACCCAGGTGAGAAACAAGCTACATCAGCTGGCTCCGGGTGTTGACATTCTGAGTTGCATTTCACACCACAACAATATGCTGCACGGAAGAGACAAAGCTCACAGCAACAGTGAGTGTGGTAAGGGAGTCCTAAAGGTGTCCCCTCTTAGCCAGCGTCGTGTGTACCTAGAACCGAAGGCCCACCAGTGTGGTAACAGTGAAGACGCCTTCAGTGACGGCCCTAGTCTTGAGCTTCATCGGCCGGCCCACCTAGGAAAGAAGTCCCCTGTATGTGGAACACAGAAAGACAGCAAGCATGGCTCCCGAGCTCCTGTCCAACCAAACATCCACCCAGGGAAAAAGCGCTACTGGTGTCACGAGTGTGGCAAGGGTTTCAGTCAGAGCTCAAATCTGCAGACTCACCAGAGAGTGCACACAGGGGAGAAGCCCTATACTTGCCCCGAGTGTGGAAAGAGCTTTAACCAGAGCTCACACCTGTACGCTCACTTGCCAATCCACACAGGTGAGAAGCCCTACAGATGTGACAGCTGTGGGAAAGGCTTCAGCCGTAGCACAGATCTGAACATCCACTGCCGAGTCCACACTGGAGAGAAACCTTATAAATGTGAGGTGTGCGGGAAGGGCTTCACGCAGAGGTCACACCTCCAGGCCCACGAGAGAATCCACACAGGAGAGAAGCCGTATAAATGTGGAGACTGTGGCAAACGCTTCAGTTGTAGCTCCAATCTTCACACCCACCAAAGAGTCCACACCGAGGAGAAGCCGTACAAGTGCGACGAGTGTGGGAAGTGCTTCAGCTTGAGTTTCAATCTTCACAGTCACCAGCGGGTCCACACGGGAGAGAAGCCATACAAATGTGAAGAGTGCGGCAAGGGTTTCAGTTCAGCTTCAAGCTTTCAGAGTCATCAGCGGGTCCACACAGGGGAGAAGCCATTTCGCTGCAACGTGTGTGGGAAAGGCTTCAGTCAGAGCTCGTATTTTCAAGCCCACCAGAGAGTCCACACCGGGGAAAAACCCTATAAATGTGATGTGTGTGGGAAGCGCTTCAATTGGAGTTTGAATCTTCACAATCACCAGAGAGTCCACACAGGAGAAAAACCCTATAAATGTGAAGAGTGTGGGAAAGGCTTCAGTCAGGCCTCAAATCTGCAGGCTCATCAGAGTGTCCACACCGGGGAGAAACCATTTAAATGTGATGCTTGCCAGAAGCGGTTCAGTCAGGCCTCCCACCTCCAGGCCCACCAGAGAGTCCACACGGGGGAGAAGCCCTATAAATGTGATACCTGTGGGAAAGCCTTCAGCCAGAGGTCAAATCTCCAAGTCCATCAGATAATTCACACTGGGGAGAAGCCGTTCAAGTGTGAGGAGTGTGGGAAAGAATTCAGTTGGAGTGCAGGGCTCAGTGCTCATCAGAGAGTCCACACAGGAGAGAAGCCCTACACGTGTCAGCAGTGTGGGAAAGGCTTCAGTCAGGCCTCACACTTCCACACGCACCAGAGGGTCCACACCGGAGAGAGGCCCTACATCTGTACTGTCTGTTGTAAGGGTTTCAGTCAGAGATCACATCTTGTGTACCACCAGAGGGTCCACACTGGAGGGAATCTGTAGGACCTAAGGTTTGGAGCCACCGTCCAGTAGAACTCACTTCACAGCTTCATCTCCTCTCAGAGTCGTGCTGCCAACTGCTGGAAGTTCTCTCTGAACCCAGAAGTTCCAAAGAATCTTCAGAGAAAAGAAGCTCCCTCATTTGGGAGATCAATTCTTTATAAATGTCAGATTTCACAGATGAGAGAAAATTTGTTCTATAACATATGATCACTGCTTATGCCAGAGTTCCAAAGTGTTGCTGTCCTCAAAATATGACACAGCAGAACAATCCCAGCATCCATTCAAGTCTACCAAGAGAGGCCTTGGGAAGAACTTCAGAGTGTGGTGGTCGACAGAACTGGTATAGCTCAAATATCACTTCCTCGTAGGAAGCTCTGCTGTATCTCTGCTGTGCAGAGCTGTGTGCCACTCAGGGCCCAGCCATTTCTGAAGCAAGTGGAGAAAGTCACTATAAGTAAGGCCCATATTTGTAAACGCTAGCCAGTTCCCAACCCTACATTCATATTCATATTCATGCATAATCCTATAAGTAGCCTTAAAAAGCTTCAGAAAAGCATCACCAGTGTCTCAGGCCTGTAGTGTATGGCAGGCCCCATGCAGCCTCTGTGCTTTGTACAGTGTACCAGTTGTGTACAGTTTGACTTTTAGCATTTGTACTTTGTAGATTTTAAAATGCTGTTTTTATCAGACTAATGACACTACAATGTACATGATTTGGAATCTGGAGTCCCAAGTTCATTGAGACAGGTTTTATATAACCAGTACTGCAAATGTTTTTTACAGAGTGCTGATGACAAAAAGTTTTAGTAAACTTGAATTGTTAATAGTTTCTTCTCACTGTTTCCACTCAGCCTTAGCTCAGGTCATCCTTCCTCCAGCTAGGTTTCTCCAGAAGGCACTTCGGCTCTGTCTTAGACTGTTCTGTGCTGCTCTGACAGATTCTCCAAGACTACCAACTACAAAGACCAGACATGTATGTCTTATAGCTTCAGAGTCTGGGAAGGTCAAGGGGCTGTGTCTGGCAGGAGGTAAAATGACCAGGGGGAATGTAGGCCCCATTATCGTGGTAACTGACCTCCCACTGTAACCATGAATCCACTCAGGAGGCAGAGCCCTCATGACAACCACCTCTCCAAACCCTGTCTCTCCACACATGCATCATGGGTTACATTTCAATGCAAAGACTTGGGTTGGGGGTGGAGGGAGGGACACATCCAAGCCACAGGTAGATTTTAGCGGGGGGTCTTTATTTTGCAAATTCCTAACCCCTACCAGAATTTTCCCTAAAATGAGGAGGGACATCCCAAGAAACCTCTTCCATTTAGTTGAAATGTCATCAAGTGTGACGTCCTGTTTCAGGGCCATCTTAGGCGTGAATGTCATGAGTTCTGGGGAGATCAGCTGGTCAGTGTGTATTAGAATACCCTTCTGGGGCTGGGGAGATGGCTCAGTGAGTAAAATGTGTGCCATACAAGCATAAAGACCTGAGTTCAAACCCCCAGAGAACCCATGTGAAAGTGGGACATTGTAGGGGCAGGAGAGATGGCTCAGTGGTTAAGAGCACTGACTGCTCTTGCAGAGGACCTGGGTTTGATTCCCAGCACCCACATGGCGGCTATGAACCATCCTTAACGCCAGTTCCAGGGGAATCCGAAGCCCTCTTCTGACCTCCTTGGCATTGCACAACACAGGTGCACTCACATACGTGCAGGCAATACACTCATACACTAAAAATAAATTTAAAAACAGAAAGTGGGACATTGTAGCGTGAGCATCTGTAATCCCAGCATCTGATGGGGGAGATGAGGGATGGAGACAGGAGGATCCCCAAAAGCTCATGGGCCAGCTAGCCTGGCATACACAGCAGGAAAACAACAGAAACCCTGTTTCAAATGAGGTGGAAGGCAAGGGTGGACACCTGAGGTTGTCCTCTGACCTCCACATGTGCATTCACATATTTTTTTTTTTTTTTCTGTTTTTGTCTTTTTGAAACAAGGTCTCCCTGTAGCCATAGCTGGCCTGGATTTTCTGATGGAGACTAGGCTGGCCTCGAACTCAGAGATCCGCCTGCCTCTGGGATTAAAGGCATGTGCCACCACGCCCAGCTTCATACACGTTTTATAAATGCACAACAAATACCCTTTGGGGCCAACGAAACAGCTACATAGGTAAAGGCACTTGCTGCCAAGGCTGGTGATCTGAGTTCAATCCCTGGGACCCACATGGAGGAAGGACAGAACCAACTACTCTAAGCTGTCCTCTGATCACATGTGTCCAAACACAGGCAAAATAAATGTAGGAAAAAAAATGTTAACTTTTTAAAAAATTTTATTTTTATGTGTGTGTGTGTATTGCCTGCATGTAGGTAACTGCACCTGTGTCGTGCAATGCCCTTGGAGGTCAGAAGAGGCTGCTAGATCCCCTGGGACTGGAGTTACGGACAGTTTTTAGCTGCCATGTGGGTACTGGGATTTGAACCTGGGTCTTCTGCAAGACCAACGAGTGTTCTTAACTGCTGAGCCATCTCTCCAGCCCATAGAAAAAAAAAATTTAAATACCTTTGAAGAACTGGATCTTGATGGCACACACCTTTAAACCCAGCACTGGGGAGGCAGAGGCAGGTGAATCTCTGTGAGATGGAGGCTAGCCTGGTCTACATAGAGAGTTCCAGGCCTGCTGGGGCTATAGGGAGACCTTGCCTCAGGAAACAAAACCCCTTTGACCTGCCACGCCTACCACTAGGACTTTATGTAGGAGATTGCAACAGAAGTGGGAGGAACCACCTGCAAGGGTATTGACAGGAATGTTTTAAAAGAGAGAAATAGTAAAATTTTAATTTTGCTATATTCTAATACAGAACCATTAAATTGATTTGTAATGTGACAGGGATGAACTCACAATGTTTATGAGAAAATTAGGATAGAGTCTTCTGGTATGATTTGGTTCATAGAAATTGGTGTACCTAGAGATAATTATGTGCATAGAGATACGTGCAGAAGAACATCCATGGGCATGATGAAGGGGTGATGGAGTGGGTTAGATGACTCATCAGGTAAAGGTGCCTCCGCAGCCAAGCCTGGCAACCTGACTTCAATCCCTGGAACCCATATCGTGCAAGGAGAGAACTGACTCCTGCAAGTTTTCTCTGACCTCCACATGTGGACCATGTCACTTGTGCTCACACACACACTAATTACATTTTTTTCAATTTTTAAAAAAGATTTTAGGCTGGGCGTGGTGGCCCATGCCTTTAATCCCAGCACGTGGGAGGCGGAGACAGGCAGATCTCTGTGAGTTCAAGGCCAGTGTGGTCTACATAGTTGGGTTCCAGGCCAGCTGGGGCTATAGGAAGACCCTGTCTCAAAAAACAAAAATAAAAATATTATGTATGTATGTATATATATATATATATATGGGCTGGAGAGATGGCTCAGCAGTTAAGAATACTGGTTGTTCTTGCAGAAGACCTGGGTTCAAATCCCAGCACCCACATGGCAGCTAACAACTGTTCATAACTCCTCTTCTGACCTCTGAGGGCATTGCACGACATGGGTGCACTTATATGCATGCAGGCAATACACGCATACACATAAAATAAGAATGAATAAATAAAATTTAAAAAAATATATTTTATATGTATGACTATTTTGCCTGCATGCATATAAGTGCACCCATACATGCAGTGCCAGTGGAGGCCAGAGTGGGCATCAGATCCCTCAGAACTGGAGTGCTGGGAACTGAACCTCAGTCTTATTTTGAGCCATCTCTCCAGCCCCCATTTAAAAAAAAAATTTTTTTTTTTTGGTCTTTTTGAGACAGGGTCTCTCTGTAGCCCCAACTGGCCTGGAACTCAACTATGTATACCAGGCTGGCCTTGAACTCATCAATTTTACCAAATAGTAAAGATGAAACAAAATTATGCAGAAAGGAATTTTTTTTAGTTCATTGCTTTATCATATGTGTAGACCTGTGTTACAAAACAGATCTGCAATGGGACTGGAGAGAGGGCTCAGCGGTTAAGAGCACTGGCTGCTCTTGCAGAGGACCCTGGTTCAGTTCCCAGCACCCACATGGCAGATAACAACCATCCATAACTGCAGTTCCAGGGGATCTAACGCCCTCTTCTGATCTCCATGGGCGTTACATGGCACGGATGCACTTACACTCATGCAGGCAGTACATTCACACATAAATTTTTTTTTAAAGAGACATGGGGCTGGAGAGATGGCTCAGCGGTTAAGAGCACTGACTGCTTTTGCAGAGGACCCAGGTTCGATTCCCAGCACCCACGTGGCAACTAACAAGCATGCGTTTCTAATCTCTATATATCTGATTATTACTAGTCACAGTTGGTTACTTTCTGAGCTCCTTGGCATCTGAGCATGGATATAAAGCCATCAGGTAGATTTCAATGGTAATGTTTTTCACATGTACTAATTATTAAGGAGCAAATTTTTATGCTTTGAAGAATTATTATGTTTTAAATTTTTTTAAATTTAATAACCACTTGATTAGAAGAAGCATTTAATTACAGCTTTAACATACTCAGTAATACTCCAGGGCAAGGATACGTCTCTTTCAAAGGTGGCTGTAAATTTTTAGGTTCACAGTTGAATACCATCATACAATATTGAACTCAGTATAAATCCTGTAAGACATAAAATTGAATGAGTTTTTAACCTTTAAAAAAGATCCCCATTTTAGAATATATTGTCCCTTGCAGAAAGATGGCTAACAGCCATCCCTAACTCCAATTCTAGGGGATCCAGCACCCTCTTCTGATCTCTGTGGGCATTGCACAACACTGGTGCACTTACATACATGCAGGCAATACACTCATACACATAAAATAAAAATAATATAGTAGGGAATAACAATATAAGGGCTCTAGTGGGGGGGGGAGGCTATGGGAGGGTGCCATCTGGGAAGTGGGGGTATAGTTGAATAAGATGGTTTGGGATGTTCTGTGTGATATATACACACACACAAAAAAAAGCAACAAATTTTAAAAAATAAAAGAGATGTGCAAAGGGTCATTGGTTAGGGCAGACTTGGCCCTAAGTTCAAGCACCTGAAGAGTCTGATGGAAAAATGTGCATTTTTCTGGACTAGAGCCACAAAAGAGTCCAAAGGCCAACACCATACTACTGGAGAAATTACATGGGGAAGATAGTCTGGAAGATGACAGCCAGGGAGAAGCTGCCAGATTCTATGTGATTGCATGTGCCTGTGATCTCAACACTTGGGAAGCAGGCAGGAAGATCACGAGTTCAAGAACATCCTTAGCCAGGGGCTGGAGCGATGGCTAAGTGGTTAAGAACACTTGCTGTTTTTCCAGAGGACCCAGGTTCAATTCCCAGCACCCACATGGCAGATAACAACTGTCTGTAACTCCAGTTCCAGGAGATCTGATGCCCTCTTCTGGTCTCCACAGGTTTTGCATGACATGGGTGCACTTACATACATGCAGGCAATACACTCATACACATAAAATAAAAATAATAAATAAGGAGTGTAGTGTTGTGGAGGGCGCTGAAGGCTGTGGATTGCCTTCCCGGAGAGTCGGTCCTCTGTGCCTGCGTCCTCCTGTGCGCGGGATCTGGGCCGCTGCGGGAAAGGAATAATGCTGTCATCATGTCTGCACACTCCATGCTTTGTGAGAGAATCACCATAGCCAAGGAACTGATCAAGAGGGCAGAATCACTTTCTAGATCAAGAAAAGGTGGCATAGAAGGTGGTGCAAAGCTGTGCAGCAAATTGAAGGCAGAATTAAAATTCTTACAGAAGGTAGAAGCTGGTAAAGTAGCTATTAAAGAATCTCATTTACAAAGCACAAATCTAACACACTTGAGAGCCATTGTGGAATCGGCAGAAAACCTGGAAGAAGTTGTCAGTGTCCTTCATGTTTTTGGTTACACAGATACCTTGGGAGAAAAGCAGACCCTTGTGGTGGATGTTGTCGCAAATGGTGGTGAAAGCCATTGGCCGAAAGGCTGAAGCGCTGCATAACATCTGGCTGGGCAGGGGCCAGTATGGTGACAAAAGCATCATTGAGCAGGCTGAGGACTTCCTCCAGGCCAGTCACCAGCAGCCAGTGCAGTACAGCAACCCTCACATCATATTTGCATTTTATAACAGTGTCTCTAGCCCCATGGCAGAAAAGCTGAAAGAAATGGGCATATCTGTAAGAGGAGACATTGTAGCGGTCAACTGTCTGCTAGAACACCCTGAGGAGCTCCGACTGAGTGAGAGCGAGTCAGATGACGAGGGCCCAGAACTTCTGCAGGTGACAAGAGTAGACCGAGAAAATATACTCGCAAGTGTTGCATTTCCAACAGAGATCAAGGTTGACGTGTGCAGGAGAGTAAATCTGGACATTACTACTTTAATCACATATGTATCTGCCCTGAGTTATGGAGGCTGCCACTTCATCTTCAAAGAAAAAGTACTCACGGAACAAGCCGAGCAAGAGAGGAAAGAGCAGGTTCTACCTCAGCTAGAGGCATTTATGAAGGACAAGGAGCTGTTTGCCTGTGAATCTGCTGTCAAGGATTTTCAGTCCATTCTAGATACCTTAGGGGGACCTGGAGAGAGAGAGAGGGCTACTCTACTAATTAAACGAATCAGTGTTGTGCCAGACCAGCCTTCTGAGCGTGCCTTGAGACTAGTGGCCAGTTCAAAAATTAACAGCGGTTCATTAACAATTTTTGGAACAGCAGATTCCTTGAAAGCCATCACAATGACTGCCAATAGTGGTTTTGTCAGAGCTGCAAACAACCAGGGTGTTAAGTTCAGTGTGTTTATTCATCAGCCCAGAGCACTTACTGAGAGTAAAGAGGCTTTGGCCATGCCCTTGCCAAAAGACTTCACAAACGATAGCATGTACTAACTAATGGTATCTTTTAAATGTCATGGAAATAAGTTATTTATACCAAAGGCTGGCAATTCCCATCTAAATTGGGGGGGAAAGGTTGATAGTAAAAAATGATGTTTAGAACTCTTAAACATTTAAGTAGAATTTTGTGTGTGTTTCATCATTTGAAGTCTGTAAAAATTAGAAAAAGCACAAGAGAATTTTATTTATATTATATTACAAACTACATACAGCAGTTAAGAGCAGAAATATATCTGTATGAAGCTTTTAGCTGTCTTGGAAGACTTGTTAGGTTCCAAAGGGCTTCAGCCCTCACTACAGGTAATCATGGAATATGGCTACATGATTCTTTAATTCATTAAATATC
>NW_008354956.1:716054-724016 GCF_000622305.1 Nannospalax galili | reverse complement strand
AAAATTAAAATGGTTTTTAAACTTAAAAAAAATAATAATAATAAATAAAATATTTTAAAAAGACTATCCTGTTGGATGTGGTGGCACATGCCTTTACTCCCAACAGTTGGGAAGCAGAGGCAGGTGGATCTCTGAGTTCAAGGCCAGCCTGGTCTACATAGTGAGTTCCAGGACAGCTGGGGCTACAGGGAGACCCTGTCTCAAAAAGACCAAAAAAAACAAAAAAAAAATCCCTAGCCACATAGTTCAAAGGCTCCCTCCTTTCCGTCGCCCCTCCCCTCCATCAGCTCCCTCAGTTCCCCCAGACAATTTCCTACTACATTCATGCACATAACATACATGATTCTGGTAACTCATAAAAACTAGAAACCACACGAGAAAACATACAATGTTTGTCTTTCTGAGACTGATGGAGTTCCCTTAAGATGATTGTCTCTCGTTGCATCTGTTGTCCTACAAATGGCACAACTTCACTTTCTTTATGGCTAAAGAAACAAAATTCCACTGCGTATGCAGACAACATTTTTTGTTCATTCTCTGTGGGTGGACACCTAGGTGGGTTCCACAATTTAGCTCTTCTATTGCTGTGATCAAAAACGCTGACCAAGCTGGCCGTGGTAGCTCACACCTTTAATCCTAGCATTCAGAAGGTAGCTCCAGGCCAGCCCAGCTGGGACTACAGGGAGACCCTCTCTCAAACAACACTGGCCAAAATCAGCTTTAGGAGGAAAGGGTCCATTTGGCTTACAGCTCACAGTCCATCATTAAGGGAAGCCGAGATAGGAACTCAGGGAAGGAACCTGGAGCAGAGACCATGGAGAAATGCTGCGTACTGGCTTGCTCCCCTGGCCTGTGCTCAGCCTGTTATCTTTTTCTTATATAACCTGCCAGGGGTCACAGTCCTCCCACATCACTCAACAATCAAGAAAATGCTCCACAGACATGGCCACAGGCCAATCCAATGGAGGAAATTCTCCCAGCTGAGGTTCCCTCTCCCCAGGTGTGTCAAGTTGACAACCAAAGCCACTCAGCTCAACGTATATGAAACTGATGAATGAAAAAGAAAATTTAGAGCTGGAGAGATGCCTCAGTAAAAGCTCTTGTAGAGAACCTGGGTTTGATTCTCAGCACCCACATGATGGCTGACAACTGTCTATAATTCCAGTTCTAGGGAATCTGATGCCCTCTTCTGACTTCTGTGGGTATCATATGACAGGGGTGCACCTGCCTACTTGTAGACATTACAGTCATATATATAAAATAAAAATAATAAAATATTTAAAGAAAAAGGGCCAGGCATAGTGGTGCACACCTTTAATCCCAGCACTTGGGGGCAGAGGCAGGAGAATCTGTGTTTCAGGACAGCCTGGTCTACATAGTGAGACCAGGGACTACAGGGAGACCCTGTCTCAAAAAGACCGAAAAAAGAAGAAAAAAAAAAAAACCAAAAGCAAACAAACAACAACAAAAACCACAAAGAAAAAGAAAAGAATTTAAAAAGAAAAGAGCTGGGGAAATGGCTCAAGGGTTAAGAGCACTGGCTGCTCTTGCAGAGAACTGGAGTTCGGTAACCAGAACCCAACCCACATGTGCCTAACAACCACCTATAACTCCAGTTCCAGTGGACCTGATGCCCTCTTCTGGCCTCTGTGAGCATTACAGTACACAGGTGCATTTACATACATGCAGGCAAAGCATTCATACACACAAAATAAAAATGATAAGGGGCTGGAGAGATGATGGCTCAGCAGTTAAGAGCACTGGCTGCTCTTGGCAGAAGACCCAGGTTTGGTCACTGTTCTAGTTTGTTCTTCATTGCTGTGACAAAACACTCTGACCAATACCAACTTGGGGAGGAAAGGGTTTATTTGTCTTACATCTCCCAGGTCGCAGTTCATCAGGGAGCCCAAGGTAGGAACTCAGGGCAGGAACGTGGAAGCAGGAGCTGGAGCACAGGCCATAGAGGAATGCTGCTTACTGGCTTGCTCCCCTGGCCCCTGCTCAGCCTGCTTTCTTATGCAACACAGGCCCACCTGCCCAGGGGTGGCACCACCCACAGTGGGCTGGGCCCTCCCACATCACTCATCAAGAAGATGCCCCTCAGACATGGCCACAGGCCAGTCCAATAGAGGAAATTCCCCGATTGAGGCTCCCTCAACCCAGGTGTGTCAAGTTGACACTAAAGATATCCAGCACAGTTACCAATACCCACATGGCAGTTAACAACTGCCCATAACTTCAGTTCTAGGGGTACAACACCCTCTTATGACCGCCACATGGGTTACCCCTACATACAGGCAATACACTCATACACATTTTAAAAAAAGATAATAAGTAAAAAGAAAAACTTTTCTTTATACAACATAAACTCTAAAAACTCAGGAGGAAACTGAATTAAAAATGGTTGTAAAAGCAGTTCATGGTCATGCACACCTATGATCCTAGCACTCGGGAGGCAGAAGCAGGTGGATCTCTGTGAGTTCAAAGCCAGCCTGGTCTACATAGTGAGTTACAGGCCAGCTTGGTCTACATAGCAAGATCCAGGCCAGCCAGGCTACACGGTGAGACTTTCTGTGTCTAAAAAAAGGGATGTGTGTGAAAGTAGGTAGGCAAATGACAAATAAGCACATGAAAAGCTGCAGCACACCTAGGTGAGGCTGTGCAGGCCTGTCACCCCTCACTGTGAGGTGGAGGTAGAATGTGCGAAGATCAAGCACAGCCTTGGCTACATGAGACACTGTCTCAAAAGGGAAAAAAATGGAAAAGATATGCACTATTATCAGCAAGACAATGAAAAGCCACAATTAGATTTAACTACATACAAAACTGGCTTAAATAATAAGGAATCAGGGAGATGGTCAGTGGGCTGGAGATACAACTCCGTGGTAGAGCACTTACCTACCATGTGTGAGCCTATGTTCAATTCCCAGCATAGAAATAAGACAGCTTTGAGCATTTTCCTTATCGATGTGAACCTAGGAATGAAGCCTGTGCCCTAATCACACCTCAGGATTTCACATTGACCATTGATTTGTTGGTTGTTGTGCCAGGGATGGAACCCAGGGCCTCACACATGCTAAGTAAGCACTGGGAGTATCCCAGCCTGAATTTTAAAAAAAATTTAAAAAGATTTATTTTATTTTCATTGGGGAGGGATGGAGGATGGGTGGCTGCAAAGACCAAAAGAGATCCCTTGGGGTTGGAATTACAGCTGGTTCTAAGCAGCCCAACACGTGTATGAGTGTATTGCCTGCATGTATGTAAACGTATTCATGTTGTGTGATTCCTGAAGAGGTCAGGAGAGGGCATCAGATCCTCTGGAACTGGAGTTACAAATGGTTGTTAGCCACCATGGGAACCAAACCCCAGTCCTTTGTAAGAGCAGCCAGTGCCCTTAACTGCCTGAGCCATCTCTCCAGCCCCTAAAGTTTTAATATTTTTGTTTTGGTCTTCTTTTTTTTTTTTTTTGAGACAGGGTCTCCCTGTAGCCCCAGCTGTCCTGGAACTCACTATGTAGGCCAGGCTGGCCTTGAACTCACAGAGATCCGCCTGCCTCTGCCTCCCGAGTGCTGAGATTAAAGGTGTGCGCTACCACACCCAGTGACAGATTTCTATTTTAAAACCTACTTTTGTCTCATAGTAGGCTAGCCATCCCAGATCTTTCTTGTTTACAACTTACAAGAAACATATTTTTTGATTATTTGTGTATCTCAAGGGAGTCTCTATAAATAACAGGGATGAATTATGTTTTGTTTTGATCCATTCTACCAACCTCTTGCTTGTTTTGAGACAGGGTCCCTTGTAGCTATGTAGACCTATGTAGATCAGGCTGGCCTCAAACTCACAGAGATCTTCCCGCCTGTCTCATGAGTGCTGGGATTATAGGTGTACATCATCCCACCCAGCATTTTGCTTTCTAATTGGAGTTTGTCTTTCATTCCTGAGAAGGTCTTACTTCTGCTTTGTGTTTTGTTTTCTACATGTATTATCTTTGTAACTCTCCCACTGCTGCCTTCTTTCATGTGTGTGTTAATGCATGCAGGCACACACACCATGGATGCACATGTGGAGGTCAGAAGACAACTTGTGGGAATCAGTTTTCTCTTTCCACCATGTGAGTCTGTGGATCAAACTAGGTTCATCAAGCTCGGTGACAATTACACCAACTATCAAGGGTCCAGACAGTACAATACGGAAACAAGCAAAAACCAGATCGGAAAAGCAGGAATAAGAATTGCCATTTGCAAACCTGATCTTAAAGAATCTATAAAAAGCCGGGCGTGGTGGCACACGCCTTTAATCCCAGCAGAGGCAGAGGCAGGCAGATGTCTGTGAGTTTGAGGCCAGCCTGGTCTACATAGTGAGCTCCAGGCCAGCTGGGGCTACAGGGAGACCCTGTCTCAAAAAACAACAAACAAGAATCTATAAAAGGATACCAGAACTAATAAGTGAGTTTAGAAAGGGTTTGGGTGCAATGTAATTCCCATATATCAAAAGTGAATGAGTAGAAACTTACAAGAGAATAAAAAGCCAAAACTTCAAATCTAACACGTGCCTGAGCCACCTCCCCAGCCACATATGCTAAATAAATAAATAAATAAATAAATAAATAAATCGTGTTTTCTGTTTTTCCACATTAATATATTCTGAACATCTTCCAACCAATGTCACTACAGCTCTACCTTCTTTGGCTTGATGTCTGCAGTGTTCCATTGGACTGGAAAGCATCGAGCACCTCGGCAAGCCAACTGCACATTTGTTTGCTAGTACAGCAAAGGCATGATGGGCATCTTTTTATATGTACTTATGGCAGACACAATTCACTTTTGATGATCAAAGACTCAGATCTGGGGATCTATTCCTTGATTGTAACCCTCTGTACCACAGGAAGTAACGATAAGTCCTTGGCTACAGTTTTAATCAGCAAATTTTATTTATTTTCCATACCTTTAAGTTTCAGTAAAAATAACGGCCACTGTTAAGTATAAAAAGGTCACACAAAAGTAATACAAAATCCTCCCTACCAAAAATAACTAGTTAAAAGTATCTGTTCACATGTTAACTTTTGGCGTACAGTCAGCTGAGAGATGATTGAGCCACACAAGCGGCCACAACCCTACTTCTTTTTTATCTTTTTTTTTAATATGTATGAGTGTATTTATTATTTTTATTTTATGTGTATGAGTGTATTGCCTGCATGTATGTGAGTGCACCCGTGTCGTGCAATGCCTCGGAGGTCAGAAGAGGGCTTCGGATTCCCCTGGGACTGGAGTTAAGGATGGTTCGTAGCTGCCATGTGGGTGCTGGGAATCGAACCCGGGTCCTCTGCAAGAGCAGTCAGTGCTCTTAACTGCTGAGCCATCTCTCCAGCCCCCAACCTCTACTTCTTAAATGAGTTTAGTTCTGTTTGTTACAGCATGGACTCTTGCAAAACTTGAAGATGTGTATTTTCACAAAAGTAAACAAAAAAAAATTAAGACAGCATGATGCTATAGAGCCTGGGCTGGTCACGAACTCATGACCCTCCTACCTCTGCCTCCTAAGTGCCAAGACTAGAGGCACATAGCCACCAAACCCAGTCTAGTGCTTCTTGCTGGTGTGGATTTTCTGATGGCATGTAAGACGGGAGCGGTGACCAAAGTGCTTACCACACACATCACATTTGTGTGGTTTTTCTCCAGTATGAACTCTGGTGTGCTTGAAGACATGTGCTCTGATTGAGGCCCTTCCCATACTCTTCACACTTGAAGAGTTTCTCCCTGGTGTGAACACTGAGATGGACTCGAAGATTTGAGGGGAGACTGAAGGCCTTTGCACACTCCTCACACTTGTATGGTTTCTCTCCTGTGTGGACATGCTGATGGTGGTGAAGGTTCAGGCTCCTGCCAAAGTCTCTCCCACACTCCTCACATCTGTAAGGTTTCTCTCCAGTGTGGACTCTCCGATGGCATATTCATGGTGAATTGTGACTGAAGCCCTTGCCACACACATCACACTTGTAGGTGTGTCCCCAGTGTGGACTCTCTGATGTATGTGACAATGTGCAGCCTGAGTGAAGCCCTTACCACAGTTGTCACATTTATAGGGCTTTTCACCCCTGTGAACCCTCTGATGGACACGGAGATTAACACTCCAACCAAAGCCCTTGCCACACTTGTCACACTTACATGGTTTTTCTTTGGTGTGCACCCTCTGATGGCACTGAAAATTTGAACACTGGCTAAAGCATTTCCCACACTTGCATTTATAAGGTTTCTCTCCAGTGTGAATTCAATAGTGAATGATAAGACCTGTGCTACTGCTGAATCCCTTCCCACAGCTGTCCCACCTATAGGACTTTTCTCCTGTGTGATTAGTCTGATGAGAATGAAAGAGGCTCTTGTTGAAGCAATCGCCTGATTCGTGGTCTTTCTCCAGTTTCTCTCCTGGATGAATTATCTGATGAGATTGCAGGTGTGAGTTCTGACTACATTTCTCTTCTGGCCAAACAGTCTGATGAAGGGACAGCACTGAGCTGCACTCAATACATGGATGTGGTTTCCCCGCTAAAGGCAGCCCCAGATTACCACCACCATGAATGCTTTTGCCACATTCATTACATCTGTAGGGTTTCTGTCCTTTGCCAATTTTAATCTGCTCACAAAATGATTTCCTCATCAAATCGTCACATAGATGCAGCTTATTTTTATGTTGATTTTCTTACCTCTGCTTTGATTCTGTGAATCATGCAGATATATTTTTCAGCAGGAATCCTGAGTTCCTGAGATTGAAAAGTCTTCATTTTCAGTGTACTTGGAGGTATCTCCCTTATGACCCTTTATTTTGTTCCCACTTTTAGAAACGTGAATGGAATCGTCTCGCAGTAGTTGAGAATTCTTCCTCTGAAGACACCTGGCTAATCCACTTGCGACTCGTTTCCAGATTTGCCAGCAGTACAGCTCTTCACATGAACGGTATTTCAGTGCAGCTTTCTGAAGCATCTCCATCCCTTTTTCATTCACACCACCCGTAAGAGAGAGTGTACTAAGAAATGAGGACAGGCAAGTGCATTCTTCAAAAATGTGAGACTTTCACACAAGGCCATGGGAAAGGTCATTTAGTCCTTAACAGCATGACTTACCATTTTCTCATGTTTCCAGGAGGTGTGAGCACAGAGTGGACCCACGGGGCCCAACTCTAAGTGTACAGTGTGACTCATTTAGAAACATTAAGTCTAATGCTCAACATGAGAGCTATAGGCACAAAAAGACAATCCACACTCCAACACACAATAACATCAACTAAAGATTACAGCCGGGGTGGTGATACAGACCTTTAATCCAAGCACGTGGGGGGCAGAGGCAGGTGGATCTCTGTGAGTTCAAAGCCAGGCAGCCAATCTACAAATCAAGTCTCAGGAAAGCCCGGACTACATAGTGAGATCCTATATCAAAAAAAGAAAAGAACCTTACCTTTTTTCTCAGTACTTCTGACAAATGGGATTCTATCACATTTAGATTAGATTGGAAAGCATCAAACTTTGGCAAGCATGTGGATGGGGTGGCAATCACAGGTGTGCTGAGAAGCAGACCAGCCACAGCATGAAGGGACAGAATGGCTGCATGTGCTCTCCCAGGAGAGCTACTTCTCTGGGCTTCTCTCTCCATCAGCCAAAGCTTTTCTTCTGCTTGCAGTTGGGACACCATATCTGCTTTGAAGGGAAGGTGACCTGTGAAAGGTACATGCATATATTCAAGGCGATCTCACAATTAAAATGCATTTTTGTCTAAATTGAATAATCCTCAAAACCTGTAAAGTGATATCATTTTTTTACTTTAAAAAATTTTTTAATTTATTATTTTATTTATTATTTTTTAAAATATTTTACTGAATGTAAGTGCATCCAGTCATGCAGTGCCCATGGAGGACAGAAGAAGGTGTCAGATCCCCTGGAACTGGAGTTATGAACAGTTGTTAGCTGCC
>NW_008354956.1:714853-716010 GCF_000622305.1 Nannospalax galili | reverse complement strand
CAGAGATCTGCCTGTCTCTGCCTCCCAAGTGCTGGGACTACAGGCGTGCGCCACCATGCCTAAAATTGAATGAGTTTTTAACCTTTAAAAAAGATACCCATTTCATTTTAAAGTATATTCTTTCTTACAGAAAGACTCATTGTTTTTGCTAATAACACTCTGATGTTGATGCATACATCTCTAATCTGTTTGTATCTGATTATTACTAGTCATAATCAGTTGCATTCGGATCCTTGGCACCTGTGTATGTCTATACAATCATAGGGTAGATTTCAATGGTAATGTTTATCACCTCTACTAATTAACATGATGTAAATTTTTATGCTTCCTCCTCAAATATAATTCATTTAAAAAATTTTTGTTGATTTTGTGTGTGTGTGTGTGTGTGCATCACACAGAACATCCCAAACCATCTTATTCAACTATACACCCACTTCCCAGATGGCACCCTCCCATAGCCTCCCTCCCCCCACTAGAGCCCTTATACTATGATAGCCCTGCTACTGTCCACTGTGTTGTCGGCACCCCCAGCCGTTCCCCACTATTTGTCCCTCTGGTGAATCTAGTCAGCGTATCTAGAGGTCTTTGTTTTAGGAAGGTCAGCTGTTCCTCATCTAGCAGCAATCATGTGTCACTATTCCTTTACATAAGATTGGGGTCTGCTGTTCATTTTCCTAGTTCTATGCTGGGTTACTACCTGAAAGTCCCTTGGGCCACCCTGGCCAACAACTCAAATAAAGGTATCTCCTATCTGGCATTGTTGATTATGTAGCCTTTAGCTATACATATGGACCCTTAAAAATTATATAGGCGCCGGGCACGGTGGCGTGCACCTTTAATCCCAGCACTCAGGAGGCAGAGGCAGGTGGATCTCTGTGAGTTCAAGGCTAGCCTGGTCTACATAGTGAGTTCCAGGACAGCTGGGGCTACAGGGAGACCTTGTCTCAAAAAGACAAAAAAAAATTATATTGGCCCCTTTACTCTTTGGTTATACTTTCCTTTTGGGTGTTTAAGGCCATACAGTTAGCCTAGATAAACCAATTTATTTTTTCTCTTTAGGCCATTTGAGATCTGTTCCTCAGGGGTCACATGGGCTTGGGAGGAGCCCCTGGCTCCTTTCTTTTACCAGTTCCACCTATGTGAAGATAAGTCAAAGG
>NW_008354956.1:714391-714539 GCF_000622305.1 Nannospalax galili | reverse complement strand
TTAAAATTTTCATTGTAGAGGTCTTTAATGTCTTTGGTCAGGTTTATTTCAGGATATTTTATTTTTTTTACAGCTATTGATAAAGGGAGTGTTTCCATGTACTCTTTCTCTGATTGCTTGTTATTGGTATATCGGAAGGTTCATTTTT
>NW_008354956.1:708322-714226 GCF_000622305.1 Nannospalax galili | reverse complement strand
TTACTTGTTAGGCATGAAAGCTAGTCGGTCTAGGATTCAGGTTCTCTCTCCTGATTTTAATGGGAATGCTTCCAGTTTTTCTCCATGTAGAATGATGTTGGCTGTGAGTCTGTTATATATGGCTTTAATTATGTTGAGGGATGTTCCCTCCAGTTCAATTCCCTCTAGGACTTTGAACATAAATGCATGTTGAATTTTGTCAAAGGCCTTCTCTGCATCTATTGAGATGACCATGTGGTTCTTGTTTTTGAGCCCATTTATGTGATTTATGATGTTTACTGACTTACATATATCGAACCATCCCTGCATCTCTAGGATAAAGCAGACTTGATCATGGTGGATGATCTTTTTGACGTGCGTCTATATGTGGTTTGCAAGTATCTTGTTGAGAATTCTTGCATCTATGTTCATTCAGGATATGGATCTATAGTTTTCTTTTTTGGTTGTATCTTTACCTGGCTTTGGTATTAGAGTGATGCTGGCTTCATAGAAGGAATTTGGAAGTTCTCCCTCCATTTCTATCTTTTTGAATAAATTAAGTAGTATTGGATATAGATCTTCTTTAAATGTCTCATAGAAGTCTGCTGTAAATCCATCTGGTCCTGGCTATTTTAGTTGTGAGGTTTTGTATTAGGTTTTCAAATTTAGTAGCATATAGGTTTTTAAAGTTTTCCCTTATAATGTTCTGTATCTTTCTGGTGTCTGTTGTGATGTTTCCCCTTTCATCTCTGATTTTGTTAATTTGGAGGTGCTCTTTCTTTCTTTTGGTTAACTGGGCTAGAAGTCTGATTCTTGTTTATCTTTTCAAAGAATCACCTCTTGGATTTGTTGATTCTTTGTATTGTTTTGTTTCGATTCCATTAATTTCTGCCCTGATTTTTATTTCTTCCTGTCTGCTGGGTTTGGGTTTCATTTGTTGTTGCTTTTCAAGTGTCTTGAGTTGCAATGTTAAGTCATTTACACTTAGAGCTATAAACTTCCCTCTAAGGACCGCTTTCAGCAAGTCCCAGAGGTTTTGTTGTGTTGTATTGTCCTTTTCATTTAGTTCCAGGAATACTTTTATTTCTTTCTTAATTTCTCTTTTGACCATTCATCATTCAGGAGTGTGTTGTTTAATCTCCATGTGTTCATGTGGTGATTGGGGCTTCTTCTAGTGTTGATTGTAAGCTTTATTGCATTGTGGTCTGATAGAATGCATGGAAATATTTCAGTCTTTTTGTATTTGTTGAGGTTTGTTTTGTGCCCCAGCATATGGTTGATTTTGGAGAAGGTTCCGTGGGGTGCTGAATAAAAGTATGTCCTTTGGTGCTTGGGTGGAATACTCCGTAGTTATCTGTTAAGTCCATTTGGTATATGGTTTTGTTTAATTCAGATGTCTCCCTGTTAAGTCTCTGGTCTGTTGACCTATCTAATGGAGATAATGGGGTATTGAAGTCCCCTACTATTAATGAGTTGGGGTTAATTTGGGTCTTAAAGTCTTGTAGTATTGTTTTTATAAAGTTGGGTGCACCAGAGTTTGGTGAATATATGTTCATGATTGTAATGTTTTCTTGGTTCATTGCTCCTTTGATCAGAATGAAGTGGCCCTCTTTGTCTCTTCTGATTAGTTTTAGTTTAAATTCTATTTTGTTAGATATTTGAATTGCAATGCCTGCTTTTTTCTTAGTACCATTCGCTTTGTATTTTTCCCATCCTTTTACCTTAAGGCAGTGCCTGTCCTTCAAAGTGAGATGAGTTTCTTGCAGACAACAAAAACATGGGTTGTTTCTTAATCTGTAGGAGGAAGTGCAGCCTGAACAACCAGCACTTGCATGCTGCAAATGCGCCAAAAACATCCAGTTGAGTTGAACCTGTATTCTGCCAAAGGACACAGAGACAGCTGACACAAGATGGGTCGACATAGAGAGCCAATGAGGATCACACATGACCCAAGTAGGCCTACTGGGGCCAATGGGACATTGGGAGAGGGGTACATAAGGCAGTTTCATATCTGCAATACATGAGTCTGCAGCTGCTCGCATTGCCTGCTTCTCACCTGACTCCCGGTGTCTGTGTTGTGACTCCGTGCCGACTATCCCCACTTGGAGGGTCCCAGGGTCACAACATCTGGCGCCCAACGTGGGGTCCTGTGCTGGCATGGGCATTGACCCTGCTTGGGCTCTGGCCACCGCTGTTGTGGGTGCCTTTCTTTTTTGGACTGTGATCTTTGCACTTTTCTGCTGGCAGTGCATCAACCATTCCTGAGATTGGCTTTAGTTTCATTTTCTCCACTCACAACTGCCTGGGCACTTCTCCCCCCTTTTTCCAGCATTGCAAGATGCACCCATCTGAAGTTCCAGTAAGTCAGCCCCTTTGTGTTCTCTGTACCTTTGGTCCTCTTGTGGGTGAGCATGGGGACCCCCTCCCCTCCTTTCCCTCTGTCTCATCCATTTGTTAGGGAGGAAAATATTTTGCTTTCAGTTTGCCTGGTGCCTCCACATAAAGGCTGACCCCCTAGGAGGTGGAACCCAGGAGCAGCCCCCGACCACCACCCCTTGTCTCGAGACACCGTGAGGGCATATGGCCGTGGTCTAACAAACCATGGAAGTTCCCCACTAAGCACAAGACATTCTGGGTCCAACACACTCTCGTTTGTCTTAGCTCCCTCCTATCATGGGCAACCTACCCCCCCCATTGTAGGGAGCCCCAAATTTGGGCCCTTAAATCCCTCCTAGTCACTCGGGGTCTCAAGGTTAAGTCCAATGACCTGGACACCTTCTGGAATGAGGCTACCATTCTCGCACCATGGGTGACCCCCGAGAACATCTGGGACCCTGACCTCTGGATGTGCCTTCTTTTCCTTGCTAGGAAGCGTGAGGTCTCCTCAGGTGTCATCCCGCCTTCCTCATTTGTCCCCATTCTCCTGGCCATCATAGCTAGCCTCAACTCCTCCTCTCTGGAGGATGTGATCTCAGCCCACAATAAACCATCAGGAGCAGGCCACTGTCAACTTCTCCCTCAATGGGACTCAATAATGATTCCATCCCTGACAAGGAAAATGAGGAGCCGGCTGGCACCTCGGGGCCACCAGACAGTCCTACACCCCCTGGACCTGTGATCACTCTGCCCCCTAAATACCCTTGGCAGGAGATATGCTCCTCACATGACCCTACTGCCCTGGGGCCATCCTGCTACGCCCCCCCTTCAAGGACCCACACTTCGCCTATTGCCAGGACTTACTACCCGGCCCATCTCTGCCTTCCCTGTTAAGGTAGGTCCTAATGCCACTAACCAGCCCTGGGTGCCCACCCCCCTGGCAGACCTCTCCCTTATTCATAAGGCCACCAATGAATCCGGTCCTGACTCTCCTTACTTTGAAAAGTCCTCCGACAATGGACAGTGCAACTCCAAACACATTATGGCTGGTACGACCTCCTCAAGGCCATGTTGGACCCTTTGGCCTTCCTGAGATGGCGTTCTGCCTGTGATGATCAGGCTGAGATTTGGGCCCACCTTAATCTCCAGTACGGGCTTCCTGTCTCCCTGGACATGCTTATGGGCACAGGACAGTTTACTGATCCCATGTCACAGGCCACTGTTGGCGTCCATGCTTACTTTCAACAAGTCTCTGACCTCGCCTTCAAGGTACTGAAAGCTTGCACTCCTCAGGATCCCTCCACTTACTTCCACAATCTAGTTCAACAGCGTGGGGAACCTTTCACTGATTTCCTGTCCCATGTTACAGAAGCCATTGAATGGAGGGTGGAGCCCAGACCCACACGTGATATACTCATTAAACAACTGGCTTGGGAAAGTCTAAATACGCCCACCTGCAATGCTGTCGTGGCTGTCTGCAATGACATTCACAAATGGGTCATTGTTACAAGGGACCTAGATCCCAGGTCTGGCCCCATTGAAGCTTTAACCACTTCCTTGGACGCCCTCCTGACTGAAAGGAGACAGACCCGAGATGGCCCGCCCTCTGGCAACTCGTGTGGGAACTGCGGCAAACCAGGCCACGTTCACCGCAACTGCCCTGAGCTGAGGGAGTGACCCAAAACCGGTTGTCTTCAATGTAACAAGGGATTCCATTGGGCTAAAGATTGCCGCTCCCAGAATCAAAATGCCCACCCTCCTTTAAACTTTCCCAAGGGTGCCCTTCAGCCCCGCAAGTAAGAGGGGAACCCAAACAGATCCTCTGGTCCCTTCCCATCCTCAATCACTCATCGCTTATGACTATTTATTTGGATGGCTCCCCTGTTAAGGGCTTGGACACAGGAACTGATGTCACCATTATTACCTTAAATGACTCCCTTCGCTTCCGTCATTGGAAATTCAAACCCGGTCCCTCAATTAAAGGGGTAGAGGGGAGCCAAAAAACCAGGATCACTGCCCGGCCTGTTCACTGGAAAGATCTAGATGGTAACCAAGGCTCATTTAACCCCATAGTAGTAGACGTCTCACAAACCTTATGGGGTAGAGACATCCTAGAGGACATGGGGGTTATTATCACCACTGACGACCAGGCCTTCCTTGATGACCTTATTGCTTATGATAGGACCAGCCTCTCTGGCAGGAACACTGACCCTATCAATCCCCTACCTGCTGGACTACAACACCCCCAATTCTAGAGGCCATTGCCCCCCAGGAGTTCCCACTTCAGGGATTGCCCACTCCAATTGCCCTGACATGGTTGTCAGACAATGCTGTTTGGGTGGACCAGTGGCCTATTACAGAACCATTCTCCTTCGTGACCAAATAATCCAGTTAAATTATATACAGGCTCCTGTTTTGACCCTCAACGGTGGTTTCTTCTCCACTGTCTGGAATAACATTAAAAGTCTATTCTCACCATCCTGGTTATTCACATATGCCTCCTTGGGAGGAATTCTTTTGGTCCTACTCATCCTTGTCAAGTGTCTCTTTCAGCATGCCCAATGGCAAAAATGTGTCAACAGATCCACACTCCAGGTCCTCTTGGCACTTCAACACACAGGCCACGATCCTCCCCGTGAGGTCCTACAGGCCTGGCTCACGGAAATCCATGAAGCCTCTGTATAATTGCCTCCCCCAATCACCCTGGTGGGCTCATACCCAGGGAGGCCACCCTTCGAGGGCCGGTAGTCAATGATGTGTAAGAAATTGTATGACAAGTCAACCTGAAACAGGCATGGTCCATAATGCTGGGGGCCCCCTGAGGTGGGGTCAACAATGCCAAGGCTAAGAATCTTGGCTCCCACTAGAGCTTCACAAAAAGAAAAGGGTGGATGTGTAGGAGGAAGTGCGGCCTGAACAACCAGCACATGCATGTTGCAAATGTGCCAAAAACATCCAGTTGAATCGAACCTGTATTCTGCCAAAGGACATAGAGATGGCTGATGCAAGATAGCTCAACATAGAGAGCCAATGAGGATCACACACGACCTGAGAAGGCCTACTGGGGCCAATGGGACATTGGGAGAGGGGTATATAAGGCAGTCCCATACCTGCAATAAATGAGTCTTCAGCTGCTTGCACTGCCTGCTTCTCACCTGACTCCCAGTGTCTGTGTTGTGACTCCGCACCAACTCTACCCCCATTCAGAGGGTCCCAGGGCACTCGCAACATTAATCCATTCACCTAGTCTGTGTCTTTTGACTGGGGAGTTCAGTCTGTTAATATTTAAAGCTATTAATGAAAGATGTGTATTGAATCATGTCATTTTTATTTCTGTTCACATTCTTGAATAGCTGTACTTTTCCACAGTTATACCTTCATTGAATTTCTTTCCACAACCCCTTGGATATAGTCATCACTTTCTTCAGCTCTTTGCTTCCAAAACTCTCTGAAGGGATGGTTTCGTGGACATGAATTCCTTCAGTCTATTTATGTCATGGAAGATTTTTCTTTCCCCTTAGACTATAATAGACATTTTGGCTTGGTATG
>NW_008354956.1:707813-708232 GCF_000622305.1 Nannospalax galili | reverse complement strand
ACTACGATGTGCCGTGGAGAGTTTCTGTTCTGGTCCTGTCTGTTTGGTGTTCTGTATGCTTCTTGTATTTGTATGGGCTTGTCTTTCTTTAAGTTTGGGAAACTTTCCTCCGTGATTCTGTTGAAGATCTGGTCCATGCCATTATCTTGGGATTCTTCTCCTTGCTGTATGCCTATGATTCATAACTTTGGTCTTTTTATGATGTCACACAATTCCTACATACTCCATTTTTGTTATTTCTTAAATTTTTCATAATCTTTGCTTGAGTGATCTAGATCATCCACTTTATCTCCCAGTCTTGATACTCTGTTTTCCATTTCATTCATCTTATTGGTGAGGCTTTCTCCTGTCGTTTCTAATTGGCTTATGGAGTGTTTCACTTCGTTCTTTATTTCAGCCTGAGTATTCTTCAATATTTC
>NW_008354956.1:706422-707691 GCF_000622305.1 Nannospalax galili | reverse complement strand
GGGTTCTCATTGTACTCCTCTAGAGGACTATTGGTATTTGGTGGGGATATGTTATTTTGGTTTTTCATGTTATTATTTTTTCTCTGTGATTTTTGACATGTAAATTTCTTCTGTAGTTTCTGATTCTTCTGTGAGACTCAAGTCTTCAAAGTTTATGTCTGCTTCTTTTTGTAAACTTTATGTGCCTTTGTGGTTTACTTTTTTGGGCATGAAAAGCTGGTTCCTCTAAGCTTCCAGTTCTCTCTTTTGATTTTATACTGGAGTGGCCAGATTGCTTTTGTCTTCAGGAGTTCCCACAGAGGCCCAAGTCAGATGAGGATCAGATGCTCTCAGGCTTTCTCCTAAGGTCTGGATCCCTCCAGGAAAGAAGTTCTGAGGAGTTTGGGGGTTGGACTGGCCCAGGAAAGATGCTGGTCTCAGGCAGCTGGTGGCCCTGTCATCCAGAGATACAAAGGGAGATGGGGGCGGAAGAGGCCCCAAGGGCTCCTGGGGACTGCAGGGAGGAACTGGGTTGGTCTGGATGCAAAGGATCAGGGAGCCGAGAGGTCAGCCTCGGTGTCCAGGAAAAAGGCTGGTGGGTTTCTCAGCCCAGGGAAGCGGAGGGAGGTGAGGGTGGGACCAGGCCCAGAGGGCTCCTGGGGATCACGAGAAGGAACTGGGTTGGTCTGGATGCAAAGGATCAGGCAGCAGTGGTGGTTCCCCTGGTGTCTGGGGCGCCAAGACAAGGAATAGGATAGTATGCAGGCTAGGAGGAGGGATGGGTGGGGGAGATGGGAGGGTGAATGAAGCTGAGGGAGTCAAGGCACAGAGGGTGTGGTGTATTTACCCAGGAGAGAGGCTGGCAGGTTGTCAAGTGCTATCTTAATGTTTTGAGCTGGGCGTGGTGGCACACGCCTTTAATCACAGCACTTGGGAAGCAGAGGCAGGTGGATCTTTGTGAGTTTGAGGACAGTCTGGTCTACATAGTGAGTTCCAGGACAGCTGGGGCTACAGGGAGCCCTGTCTCAAAAGGAGAGAGAGAAAAAAAAGAATGTTTTGATTGCTGGGCATGGTGACACATGCCTTTAGGAGGCAGAGGCAGGTGGATTGCTGTGAGATAGAGGCCAGCCTGGTCTACGCAGCTGGAGCTACTGGGAGACCCTGTCTCAAAAAGACCAAAAAAAGAGAATCTTTGTTCATGAACTGTAATAAGAAATCAAGAGGGCTGGAGAAATGGTTCAGCGGTTAAGAGTGCTTGCTGTAGCTGAGTGAGATATATATATGTTATAT
>NW_008354956.1:704127-706286 GCF_000622305.1 Nannospalax galili | reverse complement strand
TTTATGTGTGTGTGTGTATTGCCTGCATGTAGGTAAGTGCAATGCCCACGGAGGACAGAAGAGGCTGTCAGATCCCCTGGAACTGGAGTTATGGACAGTTGTTAACTGCCATGTGGGTCCTGGGATTCAAACCCAGGTCTTCTGCAAGAAGCCAGTGTTCTTATCACTGAGCCATGTCTCCAGAACCCCTCCAATCTATTTTTTATTACATTTTAACCCTGTCTCTCAAACCCTCATTGAAAATGGTCAGTTTTGGCTGTGATATGGTTCTCTGTAAGAAATTCTGATACATTCTATCTTTATCTATTCTATTGTAAAGAACATACCACTGTAGTGCACTGAGTTTATTTCTTATTAATGGATCAGAAGGATAATTAGAAAGGCACAGTACGGAACTGGAGGTGTGGTTCTGCAGTAGGGTAGTTGCCTCGAATCCCCCAGTGAGGGGCTGAGGTGTGGCTCAGTGGTAGAGCATCTGCCTAGAATCCCCCAGTGAGGGTCTGGGGTGTGGCTCAGTGATAGAGTCCCTGCCTCGAATCCCCCAGTGAGGAGCTGGGGTGTGGCTCAGTGGTAGAGCCCCTGCCTAGTATCCCCCAGTGAGGAGCTGGGGTGTGGCTCAGTGGTAGAGCCCCTGCCTAGAATCCCCCAGTGAGGGCCTGGGGTGTGGCCCAGTGGTAGAGCACCTGCCTAGAATCCCGCAGCAAGGGGCTGGGGAAAAATTCAGTGGTAGAGCACTTATCTGGCATACACAAGGCCCTGGACTCTATCCCCACCCAAAGGCCAAGTATGGAAGCTAAGCTGCCCACCTGCAGTTCCTGGAAAGCAAAGTTTCTCACTGGGAGCACCATGGACACTCTGTATGGTAAATCATCATACAGATGTTGTGGGAACTGTCCTGTATACCACAGAGGTTTTAGGAGTCTCCCTGATGACTACCTACTACATGTCAGTAGCTTCTCTCCCTGAATTGTGACAACTATGTCCAGACGTTGCCAAATGTCCTCTGATGGAAAACCATTAGATGTTAGAACCAGTAATTTATAGAAATTTTATTTTTATTTTATGTGTAAGAGTGTTTTGTCTCCATATAAGTAAGTACACCACATGTATGCAATGCTTGTGGAGGCCAGAAGGTGTCAGGTCCCCTGGAACTGGAGGTATGGATGGTTGTTAGCTGCCATGTAGGTTCTGGGAACTGAAGCCAGGTCTGCAAGAGCAGCCAGTCCACTCCAGCCCTGATTTATTTACTTTTATTTTATATGTATGAGCATTTTGCCTGCATGTAAGTAAGTACAACCCTGTCACGCAATGCCTGTGAAGGTCAGATGTTGGATTCCCTGGAACTGTAGTTACAGATGGATGTTAGCCACCATTTGGGTGCTAGGAACTGAACCCAGGTCTTCTGCAAAGGCAGCCAGTGCTCTTAACCACTGAGCCATGTCTCCAGAACCAGTAATTATGAAGAAAAGGATTTCAGCTGAGCAGGAAAGATAGAAAAACCTACACCAGTCATCCCAGGGCTCAGAACACATTTCATCTTGAAGAGCAGGGAATCCTTTCAAATGGTCCAAAATCTTAACATTAACATAGAGAATATTAAAGATCAGTGTCAGAGGGCACCTGTCCTCACCCACAGCCACTGGGTTCTTGAAATTCTCCACCATCACATCTTGGTATAGTTCCCTCTGGGCAAGGTCCAGCAGGCCCAGCTCTTCAGTAATGAACACCAAGGCCACATCCTTGAATGTCACTACCTCCTACAACATCAAAAACATGTCACCTCAACACTTCAGTTCCCAGGGACGGGCAATACTATGGAAGCTAAAGAGCACACACACACACACACACACACACACACACACATACACACACACACACATTACAGACTTGAAGGAGTTTCCTTCCATTGGTGTCAGTACAAACACTTGTCTTATGATCTATACAACCTTTCCCTAACTATCACCCTAAGTTTTGACACTAATTTCCTTTTTTTTTTTAAAAAGAAAATTGTTTTTGTTTTGAAGAAGTGAGACAGGGTCTCCTATACACAGGTTTGCCTAAAACTCAGTTGCCATGTAGCCAAGTCTGACCTAACAGGTCAGCAGCTATGAATGCTGCAGGTCAATATGGCATAAGCCTCAAAACACCAGGAAGACATA
>NW_008354956.1:695942-704059 GCF_000622305.1 Nannospalax galili | reverse complement strand
TGTTCTAGAGTGGCCTGGCAAGATGCCTCAGTGGGTAAAGGTGCTTGCAGCTAACCCAGATGACCTAAATTTAATCCTTGGGACCCATATGGTGAACGGAAAGAACTGACTTCTGAAAGTTAAGCATTTTTTAAAAAATAAGAAAATATTGACAGAAGAGCAGGTGTGATAGCACACATTGTCATCCCAGCACTCGGGAGGTGAAGGCATGAGTTCAAGTTCATCCTCAGCTATATACCAAGTTCAAGGCCAGCCTGGGCTACATAAAACGCTGCCTCAAACAAACAAACAAACAAACAAACAAACAAAAGTTCCTAAAACTGTAAGGACAGATACTGCAGAATTCCATCAGAACCACTTTGGGAGAACAAAGGTTATGCAGAGAAAATGTTACAACAGTGTTCTTTATAAGAGTTAAGTTCTTAAATTCTCTAAAACTGTGATCAAAGAATAGTTTTATTTTTTAAATTTGGTGCTGCAGCCAGGTGTGATGGCACACGCCTCTAGTCCCAGCACTTGGGCAGCAGAAGCAGGTGCATCTCTGAGAGTTCAAGGCCAGCCTGGTCTACATAGTGAGTTCCAGGTCAGCTGGGGCAACAGGGAGACCCTGTCTCAAAAAGACCAAAAAAAATAATAATAATAATTCAAAAATTTCAGATTTCACCTGTTATTACAAATACATCATTACAAATGCAAAAGGAATGTGGGAAAATGAAAATAGGTATTCTTATTTGGTTTTATTTTGAAACAGGGTCTCATGTATCCCAAACCGGCCTCAAACTCACTTCTAGCTAAAGATGGCCGAGCCTCTGCCCCTCCTGCCTCTACCTCCCAGAGTGCTGGAATTTCAGAAGTGCACCACCATGCCAGGTTTACAGGGAGAGCTGGAGAGCAAGCTTAGCAAGCACTCTACCCAGCTACAGCGCCAGGCCCCAAAACAACTACTTCAGAAGCAAAGTAATGGGTTATTTTTCTTTACTATTTTGTAAACTAGTAAAGGTGATAATCTAAAACAACACACATACATACACACACACACACACACACACACACACGAGACACGAGACACATATACCTGGTGCCTACCAAGTACTCAAAGAGCTGTTGTTTTCTTCTAACATTTCCAAAGAAAAGACAAAAACATGTACCTCATTACTGTGAAATAAAACCGTATCTTAAGACACAGGGGTACCTGACCTGAAATTTGGTCATTCTCTCCAAGTGCTCCCAGGGAAGGTTGCTGTGCTGAGAAGGCATAACTGGGGAGAGATGAAGAGGCTGTGAAACACAGGGCAGAGCTGCCACTAAACCAGGTGGAACTTGGGGAAGTTATACACAGGTGCCCACTTCTTCCAGTCAGATGACCAGGTACAGCTCAGACATCAGAATACATACTAGATTCCAGTTACGGAGAGGCTTTTCAGCTCAGAGTCGCTGGGCTCTAAGCCGCACAACTGAAGTTAGCATTCCCACTCTAGAGTTTCTGGTTCTGGGAATGGTGGGCATGAGAGCCAGTATATGGGGGAAAGGAAGGAAGGGAGGGAGGGAGAGAGGAGGGAGGGAGGGTTGTACAGCACTGTCCTCCAACAGCCATCTTCCCAAGCTTGGTTGTACCTGATTATGTAAGATCCCTCATGGCTAAACTTGTTAACTTGTCAGGCCCCACAAGAAGGGAGGGGCAGGGAAGAGTCCAGCCATACCTCACAACCAGTTGGCCCTAACGGTGTGGCCTGGGGAAAGAGGCTAAGTATATATAAACTGGGGAAGCCTAGGGGAGGGTCTCTTGCCATTTTATGGGGCTGTGAGGAAGCCACCATCCACACTTGGATAAAGGCTTTCCTGTGTGGCCTTAGCTGGGGAGCACCCACACTCCTGTAAGTAAACCTTCACCCACTGCTCTGTAAGTAAGCCCAATAAACTCAGCGGTTTCTCGGGGTGCAGTCTGGTGAACTCATACCTAAGTTGTCATTGGGACCAAGGTAGGAGAGAGAGAATGTTGTTTATGCCTACCCTTCAGAAGGAATTTTAGCCACAGGAAGGAAGAAAAAAAAGTGGACTCTGAATGCCTGGTTCAACTTCTGAAAATATCACTATACATATGACCCAGGTAATGTTAAAAAATGTTTAGGAGCTTGTAAAATGGTTTAGTGGGTAAAGGTGCCTGCTCCCATGCCTGCTGACCTGAGTTTGAATGCCAGGACCCACATGGTATAAGAAAACGGGTCCTTCCTGCAAATTGTTCTCCGATCTCCACATGTACATAGTGGCACCCACACAGAAAAACATATAAGCATACTACATTTCAAAACAGGTAAGAGTCATAAACTGAACCTACCTCATCTCACTTTCAATGGCTATTGGAAAGTTATAAGAACCACAAATCTCCTTTTCTTGGACTAAAAGAAAAAGAAAAGCAAAGACTTTGCATCACAAACTATACTTGCAAGTAAGTGTGCCTATGAAAGTCACCTTTCATTTCTGAAACTCTAACTCTGACTTAAAATATCCCCTTACTAAATATATTTTTTGCCCAATAGTAATATTTTATTGATAGTGGTATCAGTTTTCTAAAAAGCATTATTTCAAGTGAATTTAATTCTTGAAGGTTAAAAAAAAGGCACTGAGCATGGTGGTGCACACCTTTAATTCCAGCACTTGGGAGGCAGAGGCAGGTGGATCTCTGAGTTTGAAGCCAGCCTAGTCTCCATAGTGAGTTCCAGGTCACTGAGGCTACAGGGAGACCCTGTCTCAAAAAAAAGACCAAAAAAAAAGGCTCATTGAAGGTGTTCTAGTTTGTTCTTCATTGCTGTGACAAAATACTCTGACCACTACCAACTTGGGGAGGAAAGGGTTTATTTGTCTTACATCTCCCAGGTCACAGTTCATCTGGGAGCCCAAGGTAGGAACTCAGTACAGGAAGCTGGAGGCAGGAACTGGAGCACAAGCCATGAAGGAACGCTGCTTACTGGATTGCTCCCCTGGCCCCTGTCAGCCTGCTTTCCTATGCAACACAGGCCCACCTGCCCAGGGATGGCACCACCCACAGTGGGCTGAGCCCTCCCACATCACTCATCAAGATGCCCCTCAGACAGGGCCACAGGCCAGTCCAATAGAGGAAATTCCCCAATTGAGGCCCCCTCAACTCAGGTGTGTTAAGTTGACACTAAAGCTATCCAGCACAGAAGGGCTGAAGACATGTTCATTCAGTAAGTGCCTGCCAGGAAAGCATGAGGACCTGAGTTCAGATTCCGGGCACCCACTTAATGAAAAGGCATGATGGTGCACATCTGCAACCCTAGAGCTGGGGAGGTAAAAGCAGGAGGGTCCCTGGGGCTTGCTGGCCAGCTAGTCTAGCCAACCAGTGAGCACCTGGTTCAGTGAGAGACCTGCCTCAGTATGAGAAGGTGGAGAGCACCTCTTTCCTCCACATGCACATGAGCACATAAACGTGTATATACACAGAAAGACACACACGAGAGAGAGAGAGAGAGAGAGAGAGAGAGAGAGAGAGAGAGAGAGAGAGAGAGAGAGAAAGGAGAGAAAGAGAGAGGACGCTCATTGGCCAATCCATTTTTATTCTATGTACCTAAAAATAACGAAAGAAACACATAGCAAAAGCAAGATAGATAAGCTGGTCATGGTGTCAGGCAGAGCTCTGTGAGTTGGAGGCCAGCCTGGTCTACACAGTGAGTTCCAGGCCAGCTGGGGCTACAGAGAGACCTGTCTCAAAAAAATCAATCAAACAAGCAAACAAAAATCAAGATAAAAGATACAAAGAAAAGTCGAGGCACATGGAAAAATGAAAAGGCTCCAGCATTTGTATAAGTGGACTGTGAGAAGGGGAGTCGATGGTGCACAGGTATGACTAATTATCTCTGCAAATGGTGCTTCCTGAACACTTCCCACAGCTGATAAAAGACATGGGTTTACACACAGGAATTCTGAACAGCATAAAAACCAATACACTCCTAAACTGACAAACCATGATGACATTTGGGAAATCAACAGGCAAATAAAAAGAATGGAAAATAATGGGGCTGGGGAGATGGCTTAGTTGGTAAAGTGCTGGTCATGCAAGTACTAGGACCTGAATTCAGATCCCAACACCACGTAAGAGCAGGGCTCAGCGGCACATACCTGCAGTTTCGGTGCTGGGGAGGCAGACACAGGCAGATTCCTAGGGCTTGCTGGCAGCCAGCCTAGCAGACATGGTGAACCCAGGTACAGTGACAGACCCTGTCTCAAAAAATAAGGTGGAGAGCAACTGAGGGAGATACTTGACACCAACTTGTGGCCTCCACACATACACACACATGTTCACACACACAAACATTGCCCACACCCCCCCCACACAAAAGAATTACAAATACAATAAGCTTCCAGAAAGAAAATATAGTTGACTTTATTGACTCACAGACTGACAAAAACCAAGCAATTAAATGAAACCAAAACAACTGAATATTATTTCCAAATTTAAGAAAAAAATATGTAGTAATCAGGAGACAGAGGCAGGTGAATCTGAGTTTGAGGTCAGTTTGGTCTACATAGTGAGTTCTAGGCCAGCCAAGACTACATAGTGAGACTCTGTCAAAAAAAGATTAGATAGATAGACAGATGATTAGATAGATAGATAAATAGATAGATAGATAGATAGATAGATAGATGATAGACAGACAGACAGATAGATAGATAGGGTTGTGTGTGTGTGTGTGTGTGTGTCCCTACTAACTTTTCTCTGCTCAATAAAATGATTATTTGTATGAGGGAGAAACTTTATTTTTGTCTTTTTGAGACAGGGTCTCCCTATAGCCCCAGCTGGCCTGGAACTCACTATGTAGATCAGGCTGGCCTCGAACTCACAGAGATCCACCTGCCTCTGCCTCCCAAGTGCTGGGATTAAAGGCATGTGCCACCAAACCCGACCGAGGAAGAAACTTTTTAAAAAATATTTTATTTATTATTTTTATGGGTGAGTGTATTGCTTGCATGTAGGTAGGTGCTCCTGTGCCACGCAGTGCCTGTGGAAGTCAGAAGAAGGTGTCAGATCCTCTGGAACTGGAGTTATAGACAGCTGTTAGCTGCCATGTGGGTGCTGGAAATCAAACCTGTGTCCTTTGCAAGAGTAGCCAGTGCTCTTAACCATTGAGCCATCTCTCTAACCCCAGGGGAGAAACATATTTTAGCTTAACAAAAACAAAGAGAATTTATGTGAATATTAACCCTAAAACGTGGACTGCAAGGTATTATGGGAAGAAAAAACATATACATTTGGCAGAATGATATACATTGATTTTAAAAAAGCCCAAGAGCTGGGCTTTAATCCCAGCACTCTGGGGCCAGAGGTAGGCGGATCTCTGTGAGTTCGAGGCCAGCCTGGTCTACATAGTGAATCCAAGTCCTCTGCAAGAGCATCCAGAGCTCTTAACCACTGAGACATCTCTGAAGTCCCCAAATGCATTTTCTTATCTCATACAGTGGCTGGTGTGGAAAGCAGAGATTTGCAAGCCAGACCCAGGAGTGAGTGTTACACTTCAAGGTCTGCCCAGGGTGAACCACTTCCTCCTGATAGGCCACTCCCAAATATTTCATACAGTGACTCTGGACTTCAATATGGCTGTGATTTTGACAGATTAGCTGTAAAGAAGGATTGTAGCTACAACGAATTTAGTGATTTTGGTGTCAGAGAACCTGTACATAAGCTCCATTTCTTTACCGTAATTACATTTTTCATGATCTCCTGGGAAAAGACCAGGTTAGTTTGAGAAAGAGGTTGAAGGTCATTCACAGAATGGATAATTTTGATTTGCCAATTATTAAGATCCTCTGCTGGCATTACTCATTATTGATCATTAACATGGATTGCAAGTAATTTCATACATTGGTGATTAAGTATATGATAAGACCATTTTCAACCATGTTGCTTTGAAGGCTCAGATCATTTAAAGCAAATCTGTTAATACCATCTTTCTAGGAAAATGGAACTATTAGGCGCCCCTCTCAAAATCCTTTTTCTTGTTTTTAAAAAAGATTTATGGGACTGGAGAGATGGCTCAGTGGTTAAGAGCACTTGCTGTTCTTGCAGAGGACCTGGGTTCAATTCCCAGTACCCATGTGGTGACTAACAACCATATGTAACTTCAGTTCTGGGGGATTCGACAGTCTTCTGACCTCTGAAGACATTGTAGGACATGGGTGCGCTTACACACATGCAGGCAATACACATAAAATAAAAATATTAAAAAATGTTTGTGGTATGCGTAGTGTGCATGAACATAGGTATGCGTGTGACTGCACCTGTGTGCATGAAGGCTAGAAGAGAGTGTTGGATCCCTCAGGGCTAGTGTTACAAGCCTCTGAAAGTCACCTGGGGCTTGTCATATGGCTGTTGGGATCCTAAATCCTGTCTTCATGACTGAAGGAGCAAGAACTCTCTAACCACAGAATCATCTCTTCAGCCCAAAGCCAAATGATTTTTGACCAGGGTTTCCAGACTGCACAGGGGGGAATGGTAGTCTTCTCAGCAAATGGTGTTAGAAAAAAACTGGGTATCTACATGTAAAAGAATGGAGCTGGTTTAAGGGAGTGACGGTAGATAAATTGACCTCCAGCAGAGGGACTCACAACAAGGGACATTTGGAGACACAAACTTGACTTGATAGGCCTTAACATGTATGACAGAATGTGTGAAATCTGGTTGGGGGGTAATGGGGGACAGAGAGGGAAGGAAGGTCTAAATATGATCAAGGTGTATGACATTTGACAAAATTCAATAAAAATTTGTTTACAAACAGAAAACTGAAGAATGGAGCTGGGCTCTTACCTTATACCCTAGACAAAAAGCCTGGAGGATCTATAGTGCCCTGGAAGGAAACTCTATCAGGAAGGCCATTATTGGTTCATCAGCCAAGGGCAGACTGCTCTCAGAGGGGCAGGAAGGGATCTAATGGTTAAAGACCTAGGTGAACTGGGGTGGTGGCACACGCCTTTAATCCCAGCACTCGGGAGGCAGGCAGATCTCTATGAGTTCGAGGCCAGCCTGGTCTACATAGTGAGTTCCAGGACAGCTGGGGCTACAGGGAGACCCTGTCTCAAAAAGACCAACAATAACAACAGCAAAGATAAACGTAGATGTCAGAGTCTTCAGTATTGATGAAATCTGCCTACATACTATCCCAATTTTTTAGTATTCCACTCCTTCCTGTTGATGCCTTATGCTGTTATCCAGCTCCCTAATTTGATGTTGGGAACTTCTTTTTCTAAAAACAAAGAAATGCTGATATTTAAAAATGTTTATATAAGTCAAACTTGGCTAAGACAGGAAAATCTCCCAGAGGCCCAAAAGAGAGAAGCACATCCTTGATGGCAAGTGGATGGAACCTAAAACCCACAAAGGTCAAGGGAGCTAGACGAACAGCTAAAAAGAATTTTTTAGCGATCTACTTATTTATTTGTTTATTTATTTATTATTTATTTATTTATTTATTTTGTGTGTGTGTATGCACATATAAGTCCAGTTTCCATGGAGGCCAGAAGAGAGCATCAGATCTACTCGAGCTGGATTTACAGGCAGTTGTGAGCCACCTGGATGCTGGGAACCAAACTCGGGTCATCTGGAAGAGCAACAAGTGATCCTAATTGCTGTGCCATCTCTCTAGCCCCTATTTAATTTTTTAAAGCAAGGTCTCACTGTGTTATGCAGGCTAGTCTCAAACTTCTGAGCCACCCCAGCCTCTTCAGTAGCTGGCACTACAATTACACATCATTGTGCCCAGCTGCTAAATTAGTCTTGAGTAGAAATGGGAGTCAAGGTCAGCACAGCCATACACACTCAGAGTGCAGAGTGACCTAACAGGGTAAAGAGCAGCTTTCTTCCATTGGCCTCACAATGAGGACACAGGCAGTAGTCCCCAGCTGCTATTGGCACCTTCTAAACACCCAAAGACCAAGGTCAATCACAAGTGAAGACATGAGCATCAAAAAGAAACCATTCTAGAATTCTGAGAACCTTAGACTAGTTGGTTTTCACTGTCTGTGATCATTTCAATTACAGAAGGCAAATTATTTTAGTTGAACAAGGGGCCAAGAAACATCTAAAGACTTTTTAATTTATTAAATGT
>NW_008354956.1:678974-695872 GCF_000622305.1 Nannospalax galili | reverse complement strand
ATATACCCATAGAGGCCAGAAGAAGGCATCAAACCATCACTACAAGGAACTGGAGAGATGGTTGAGCAGTTAAGAGCACTTGTAGTTCTTGTAGGGGATCCAGGTTTGTTTCCCAGCACCTACATCAGGTGGCTCACAGTTTCTTGTAACCCCAAGTTCCAAGGGATCTGGCACCCTCTTCTGGCCTCCATGGGTACATGCACCTATGTGGTGCACATACATATAGTCAGGCATATATACATAACATTAAATTAAAATTTTTTAATGCATCACACCATACCTCCTTTTTTGTGTGTTAATAAGTTCTCTGCAAGACTGAAATGCCAGTGTACTCCAAACTCTTCTATTTTAATCTCCAAATCTCAAATTCCTATTCTACAATTTCCAGATCAAAGGGTTACATGAAAAAGAAAAAAAATGGGGTAGAGAACTTTACAAATATCGCACCAGTGAGATGGCTCGGTGAGTAAGGGTGCTTGCTGCCAAGCCTAATGACCTGAGTTCAGTCCCTGGGATCCACATTGTGGAGGGAGGGAACTGACCTCAACACATATGCCTGTACACATGCACAAAACAATTTTTTTAAAAATCTGACATAAGTAATCCTACTACCAATAACCTCCACCAAAGCAGTTTTGATAAAAGTAATGCTGAAATCCTTAAGAAAAAATCATGGAAAATAAGAAAATGACCAGTTAAATATTTACTCTGAAATACTTGTCATCAGTAATTTCTCCTGACCCTGACACCTCTGCTTTAATGCTGTGGGGGGAAAACTGAATCCACAGAGTATTATGAAGTGTCCTGTTACTGCCAGATGAACAAAATTCATTTCAGCCTATTCTGTCAGAAGATATTTGAATATAGAAGATAGAAAAACAGAACCGAGACAAAACTCAAGAAGATAGGATCCACCCTGACAGCAAAGGCAGAGGGAGGACAGGTATTAACCATAGCAGAACAATGCCACATTACTATTGCAGATGACAGAACTGAGGGGTTTTCTGTTTTTCTAGTACTGTGGATTGAACTCAGTGCTTGTGTATGGTAGGCAAGTCCTCTACTACTGAGCTGCAGCCACAGCCCCACAGTGGATTTCTACATTTCAATTGTTTTCCTGAATTAATTCTATTAAGGCCTTTAGGTTTCCTGTTCCAAATACAAACTCGTATTATGACCTCCTTTCAAGTGCATATTTCCCCATTTATCAAAAAAAATGAGTATCTATATTTGACAACGCTAAGATTATTCAGCAATGAACCAAGTTTCAGCCTTTATAATCATTTCTAGTGAACACTGTGATGTCACTCATGATGCTTCAAAAAGCCGTGTGGATGGCTATCTTGGTTGTCAACTTGACTCATTTGGGAAGAGGGGACCTAAACCGAAAAATTGTTTCTTTCTGATTTGTGCACAGGTCTGTGGAGCATTTTCTTGAGGGCTAATTGATGCAGGAGGACCCAGCCCACTGTGGGTGGTATCATCCTTAGTCAGGTGGTCCTGGGCTGTATAAGATTTCAGAAGCTGACTGTGACTAAGTCTGGGAGCCAGCCAGTAAAGTGTTCCTCCATGGCTTCTGCCTCAAGCTCCTGCCTTGACTTCCTTTGATGATGAACTGTAAACTATACGATGAAATAAACAACAGAAAGCAAACTAGGACACTCAGATAAAACTCACCCTTCCTAAGTTCCTTCTGAGTAAGATTTTTAAAAAACATTTTAGTGTTTTTATTTTATGTGTAGAGTGTATTGTATGCATGTACATAAGTGCATGCATGTTGTGCAATGCCTGTGGAGGTCAGAAGGGGCCGTTGGATCCCTTGGAACTGGAGTTACAGATGGTTGTTAGCCACCATGTGGGTACTGGGAACTGAACCCAGGTCTTCTACAAAAGTGACCAGTGCTCTTAACTGCTGAGCCATCTTTCCAGTCCCCTTCTGAATAAGATTTAGAAAGCTCAAGGCTCCAACTGAAGTCTTAGAATAATTACAAGAGTTTCCGAAAAACTGGGTCAAAAGGAGGAGCCCTGACAGCGAGATGTAATTGCTGTTCTTTTGAACAATGATTAAAAGAATTCACATAGCAGGCCAGCAACAGCACTTGCCACCAAACCTGACAACCAGAGTTCTATGCCTGGGTCCCACATGGTAGAAGAGAATCAACTCCTGAAAGTTGTCCTCTGACCTCCACATGTATGCAGTGACATGTCTTCATGCCCACATGTGCACACCCTGCATGTACACACAGACACACACACAAACTGTTTTAAGAATTTAAGATATTTTTAAAACAGAATTCACGAGACAGAAGTCAAAAAGACTATATAACTTGTTTCCCGTATGGACTCTGGTGTTTTTCACCATCTCTGTTGCTTTTATAAGATTTATCACTGATGTGGATTCTCTGATGAATTGTAAGATTTGACCACCAACTGAAGCTCTTACCACACACCTCACACTTGTAAGGTTTTTCCCCTGTGTGAACTCTCTGAGGCTGTAGTTGTGAAGACCGACTGAAGACTTTACCACAAACATCACATTTGTATGGCTTCCCTCCAGTGTGAACACCCTGGTGAAGTTGAAGACTTGAAGCCTGACTGAAGTGTTTCCCACACTCCCCACACTTACACGGTTTTTCTCCTGTGTGGACTCTCTGGTGCATGTCAAGATTCAAGTTCCACTTAAAGCCCTTCCCACACTCTCCAATTTGTATGGCTCTTCTCCAGTGTGGACTTTTTGATGGGCTTGAAGGTGTGAGCTCCGACCAAAGTTCTTCCCACACTCTTCACATTTGAATGGTTTTTCTCCACTATGGACTCTCTGATGGGCCAAAAGGTTTGAGGCCTGCCTGAAGACTTTCCCACACTCATCACAATTACATGGTTTCTCTCCTGTGTGGATTCTACAGTGAATTTTCAGATCTGCTCTCTGACTGAATCCCTTGCCACACTCTTGACACTTGCATGGTTTCTCACCAGTGTGGATTAACTGATGAATTTGGAACTGTGAACTCTGATTAAAGCCCTCTTCACATTAATATGGTTTCTCTGTACTGTGTGCCTTCTGATGGATTTCAAGATATGAACTCTGACTGAAGCCCTTACCACCTGCTTCACACTTACAGGGTTTCTCTCCTGTGTGGACGGACCACTAAAAGAACTTGATAATGGGTGCTCCTCTTGAAATTCTTCCCACATTCCTCACATTCATATGGTTTCTCACCAGTGTGGACTCTCAGATGAGCTTGAAGATTTGAACTCAGAGTAAACCCTTTACCACACACAGTACATCTGTATGACTTCTCCAGTGTGTACTCCTTGATGGGCCTGAAGACTTGAAGGCCAACTAAAGCCCTTCCCACACACCTCACATTTATAGGGTTTTCCTGTGTGGATGCTCCAATGAATGTAGATTTGAGCCACGAATGAAACCTTTCCCACATTCCCCGTATTTGTGTGGTTTCTCTCCTGTATGTGTCCTCTCATGGGACTGAAGATGTGAGTTCCGGCTGAAACTCTTACCATATGCATCACATTGGAATGGTTTCTCCCCCGTGTGATGTCTCTGATGGTCCCGAAGGTGAGCGGCCTGACTGAAGGCCCTCTCATAGTCCTTACAATAAGAAAGTCTCTCTCCTGTGTGGACTTTACAGTGAACAGTAAGTGCTGATCTACGACTGAAATCTTTCCCACAGTGCTCACATTTGTATGGTTTCATTATTGTCTGGGCCTTATGACTGAATTCCTTACCACATTCATCACATTTATGTATTTTTCCCATGTCAACGCCTTGGTGAATACAAGCATCTGTGATATAACCCCAAGACTTGTCTCCTGAGTCTAACTGCTGCTGATGACCAAAGCTGGAGATATTGACAACAGCATCTTTACACTGGTAATGTGTCTGTCCAGTGTGAGTCATCCTATGCCGATCAAATGGAGGAATCTCAATGCTTTTCTTCCTGTCATCACTGGGGCTGAGATTCTTCCCTTTCGCATACTCTATGATCATCGTGGGAATGTGAAATCCAGCCATCAGGGTCAATACCCTGTGAACACTCACAGTTTACTTTTCATGGAAATTTGCTGGTACCTAGTCTTGTGATTCTGTGACTCAGGAAAAATTTCTGCCAAGAATCCTGTGTTCTCAAAGATGAGAAAGGTGGCCTTCCAATATCATTGTGACCATTTACTTTATGATTTTGGATGGAGTCCTCATCTTCAGAAATCGGAGCAGATAATTCTGGCCCATCCTGGCAGAGGGAATCACCTGGTAACTGAGCATTATTTATCATGGAGTCTTGACACCTGGTTAAATCATTTGCCAACAGTCAAGCTCTCTGTGTAATCCTCCATCTTGGATAGGTCTTTAGTCACTTCGCTGGCTCCTTCCTATAAAGACGAAAAATTCCAAGAGGCAGGTGAAAACTCTGTTCAAAGCTTCAGGATTCCACACTTAGTCACAATACAAGACATTAACAAAAATGAGGATGATTCAGTTTATTTTCTTCACTACCTATTAGGTTTTCTGGGTTACAAACTGACAGAAACCAACAGATAGTCCACTGAGCACCCCACTGTTAAGAACTAATAAAACCAACAGGCAAGATGGCACACATCTTTAATCTCAGCACTGGGAAGGCAGAGGCAGGTATATCTCTGTGAGATTAAGGCCAGCCTGGTCTACATAGCAAATTTTAGACCAGCTGGGGCCTGCAGGGAGACCCTGTCTTGAAACAAACAAAGAACTAATAAAAACTCATTTAAAAAACAATTACTGACATAGTCTTTAAATCATTTTTCTTCTTTTAATTATATGTCTTTTCTACTATAATGCAGTGTCAACAGAAGAAACATTTTGTGGTGCTCAGATTTTAAAAAAAGATTTATTTATTGAAGTGTTTGAGTGTTTGTCTACCTGCACGCACGTGCACCATGTGCCTACCTGATATCCACAGAGGATACCAGCTGCAGCTGGAGCTGGATGGTTTGGGGCTGCCATGTGGGTGCTGGAAACCAAACCTGGGTCCTCTGTAAGAGCAGCCAGTGTTCTTCACTGCTGATCCCTCTCTCCAGCCCTGCTCATCAGTTTTATAAGACTTTGGCATATATCTTTAATCCCAGCACTTGTGAGACAGAGGCAGGTGGATCTCTGAGTTCAAGGCCAGCCTGGTCTACATAGTCAGATTCAGACTAGTCAGGGCTACATAGTGAGACCCTGTCTCAAAAAAAAAAAAGAAAGATTTTGGATGTAGATACACTTGTTTTTAACAATTTGATAAATGCAGCGTATTAGTGAAATATAAATTAAAATAGCTTGTCAGGGATGAAGAGGGCTCAGAGGATAAGAACACTGGCTGTTCCTACAGAGGACCCGGGTTTGGTTCCCAGTACCCACATGGCAGCTAACAACTGTCTATAACTCCAGTTCCAGGGGATCTGATGCCCTCTTCTAGCCTCTGAAGGCATGGGTGCACTTATACACACAAACACATAAAAGAAAGAGGCCGGTGTGGTGGAGCATGCCTGTAGTCTGAGTACTTGGGAGGCAGAGGCAGGCAGATCTTTGTGAGTTCCAGGCTAGCTGGGGCTACAGGGAGACCCTATTTAAAAAAAAAACGGAAGGAAGGAAGGGGAGAGAGAGAGAGGGAGAGAGAGAGAGAGAGAGAGAGAGAGAGAGAGAGAGAGAGAGAAAGGTCTGCTGACAGGAATGAGCAAAGTCAGGGAATCAGTCAAGAGCCCCAAATCTCTAAAACTCCAAGGTCACAAAGGTACCCAAGAAGGGTACCCATTGAGATCAGATTTCTGAAATTCTCCACCATCACATCTTGGTACAGCTTCCTCTGGGTGGAGTCCAGTAGCCCCAACTCCTCTTCAGTGAAAGCCACAGCCACATCCTTGAATGTCACGGCCTCCTACAACAAACACACACTGCCTCAACCTTAGGGCTAATTTTCTCACAGTTGAATCATTCCAACCCACAGGGAAGCTCATTAAGATGCAGGAAGTCCCTAAAACAGGCGAGATGCACAAGACCCCTCCCTCCCCAAGGTTATATAAGCAGAAAAACTGCTGCGGCGACTCAGACCAGCTGAGCCATCTGGGAGAGACCCTTCCACCTGTGGAGCTGACTGCAGGTCATGTGGACAGCTCCAGGGTTCCAGCTTTTGTGAACCATCACGCTGTGGTGGCCTTTCAGTGATGCCAGCTGCCTTTGACTCCTCCATGCTCCTGTATGTAACCCCGATAAATTCATTGGTTCTCCAAGTTGGACTTAGGTGTTATGGTTACTTTGGTCTGTCACTGATTCCCTTCCCCAGGTGGGTACACATTTGTTCGTAATTCCCCATAAGAGTCACACAGCACCTGTTGCACAGGACTGTCCTCTGACAGACGCCATCTTTCCAAGTTCGGTCGCACCTGCTTGCCTAAGATCATCACAGCTGGGCTTGTTGACTGCTCATGTCCCAGGAAGGAAGGGAGGGCCAAGGAGAATCACAAGACCCTCCCCTGAGAGTCTACCCACACCTCCCAATCAACTAGTCGGTCCTAGTTGCATGTGGTGTGGGGAAGGGGCTATGGGTACATTGGCAGGAAAAGCCTAGGGAGGGTCTCTCAACATTTTATGTGGCTACGGGGAAGCCACCATGCCTGCTCGTAGGAAGACTTTGCAGTGCAGCCTTAGGCAGGGAGCACTCACGCTCCTGTAATACACCCTTACCCACTGCTCTATAAGTAAGCCCAATAAAGTCACTGGTTTCTTGGACTGCGGTTTGGTGAACTCATACCTCGTTTGTTGTTGGGACCAAGGAAGGAGGGGGTGGACATTGTTTATACCCCCTCAGAAGGAGTTTTAGCGACAACACCAAGGAGCAACATGGAGGGAGGAGCATGTCTGGATTCTGGGTGAATTCTAGCTGACGGCTGCTGTACACTGATTTCCTCATCCTTACCAAAACTGCTCTGAAAAAGAAAGCTCTGACTTTTGCCTGGTGCTCTCAATAAATACTATAATAAACTCCCTAGGACTCCATAAGAAATGAAATCTCTTCTGTCGAAACCATCTTGAAACTAAGCTTTTCATTCTCTTCACCCTTGATATCATTACCTTGATGGAATTTGTCTCAGCCTGTCGACTGGAACTTGCAGCACTCATTCCCCATGTCTCTTTTGGAAGTCTCACAGTTACACTGGGGGAAAGCTTGTACACTTAACCTAACATATCTTGTTTCCTCAGCCACAAACCCCCTCCCTTCTTTTATGACTTTTAGGCTCTGGCTATGTGCCAAAACGCCACACTCCCAAATGCCAAAGAGTCTTGCTAAAGTGCCCCCTTCCTCTTATAAAGTAGCCAATCGGGTTCAGACTGTTCAGTTGGACCTCACCCAATGAGGAACAGCTATGCTCTCTTTTGAGTCAGGGATAAAAGGGGAAGGCTGGGGCTGGAGCGATGGCTCAGTAGTTAAAAGCACTGGTTGCTCTTGCAGAGGACCTGGGTTTGGTTCCCAGAATCCACATGGTGGCTAACAACTGTCTGTAACTCCAGTCACAGGGGATCTGATGCCCTCTTCTGAACTTCATAGACATTGCACAACATGGGTGTACTTACACACATGCAGGCAAAACACTCATACACATAAAATAAAAATAATAAATGAAGATCTTAACTCTATCTGATATTGGAAAAAAGAAAAAGAAAAATAATAAAATATTTTTTAAAACCTAAAACCCAAACCAGTTAAACTTAAAAGGCCAAAACAAGCATTTAGAACATGCTACAGGTTTAAAATGCTTTTATACATTCTATTTTTACTATTTTATTATTTTGAAACAGGGTCTCCCTGTAGCCCCAGCTGGCCTGGAACTCACTATGTAGACTAGGTTGGTCTTGAACTCACTATGTAAACCAGGCTGGCCTCCATCTGTGCCTCCAGAGTGCTGGGATTAAAGGGGTGCGCCTCCATGACCAGCTAGCTTTGTTTGTTTTTGAGGTTTTTGAGAAAGGGTCTCCCTGTATCCCCAGCTGGCCTGGAACTTACTACATAGACTAGGCTGGCCTTGAACTCACAGAGATCTGCTTGCCTTTGCCTCCTGAGTGCTGGGATTAAAGGCATGCACCACCATACACAGCTTACATTCTATTTTTAAAATTATATGTATTTACTTATGTGTACACATATGTGGGTGCATGGGTGTCACAGAACCCATGCACAGGTCAGAGGACAACTTGGGGAGCTGGTTCTCTCCTTCTAGCCTATGGGTTCCAGGAACCAAACTCAGGTCATCAGGCTTAGCAGAAAGCACTTTTAGCCACAGAACCATCTTGCCTATCCTCAAGTGCTTTGATTCTCCTTCAAAGAGAACAACTTCCAACTTGAGTATTTCAGTGGAGCTTCTGAAAGTAAGAATGGGAGCTGTACTGAGAGACCTGAGTGATTCCATCTTGTATAAAACCTCCACAGGACTGACCCAGCCCTGTTCCAAGAAAAACCACACTACTTGGAATGGATAGAGAACAACTCCCCCACCAATGGTCAATTAACCAGGGACAGGAAAGTACTAAAAGTCCAGATGTCTCTTCAGATTTCCTGAAGCCAGCAGTTTATGGTTTGGCACTGGGCTGCAACCAATCAGATGCTTGCCAGGCTGAAGACCCTACTCCCCTACTTGCTGAACTTGCTGAAATAAACCTATAAAAACCTCTGTCTCCCAAAGCAAGGGGTCTCACATCTGAGATCCGCTGAGTCGGTGACAAAGTGGACCCAAGCTTAAGCTTGCAACAATAAAAGAACCCTTGTGTGTTTGCATCGGTCGGCTCCTTGGTGGTCTTCAGGGTCTCGTGAACTGAGCACGACAGTACTTACCGTTGAGTGTGCTCAGTCTTCATCCTTCCTTCTGCGGACGTGCGGAGCCTCAGAAGACAGAACCAATGAGAGAGGGAGGGATGTCAATAGAACCTGAGCCAGCATGTTGCTGATCAGGTGCCTGGTCACTGCAAATCAACAGGGGTACTTGCTCTTCCTGGTTCATAAGCAGAACTTTATGGCAATCCCAGGTATAATGTCTAGCCCTTTAGAAGCAGTCACACAACAGTATGCCCAACCACACCACAGCCCCATCACCAACCAGGCTTCCTATAATTCCATAGTAGTTACTCTTTTTTTTTTTTTTTTGGTCTTATTGAGACAGGGTCTCCCTGTAGCCCAAGCTGGCCTGGAACTCACTATGTAGACCAGGCTGGCCTTGAACACACAGAGATCTGCCTGCCTCTGCGTCTAGGGTGCTGGGACTAAAGGCCTGCACCACCACACCCAGCCCATTTTAAAATTTTTCTTTATTTTTTGTGTATGAGTGTTTTGCCTGCATGTTTGTAAGTGCATGCAATGCCTATGGATGCTAGAAAAGGGCACTGGATCCCCTGGAGCTGGAATTACTTCTGTGGAAGGGCTGGAGAGATGGCTCGGTGGTTAAGGGCACTGGCTGCACTTACAGAGCACCAGGTTCAATTCCCAGCACCCAGATGGAGGCTAGCAGCCATCTGTAACTCAAGTTCCAGGGGATCCAACACCCTCTTCTGATCTCCATGGGCATTGCACAACAAAGGTACATGTACATACATGCAGGCAATGTACTTATACACATAATAAAAATAAATAAAATATTAAAAACTGACTTTATAAGAAAGGAATAAGTAATAAAGGAGGTGTGACATCTACACTGCATTTAAATGAAAAAAGAATTAGAGCCCATATTGTTATAAGTAAATCAACGTAAAATAAATAGGTAAGTGCTGGAGTGATGATGGCTCAGCAGTTATGAGTGCCTGCCACTCTTACAGAGGACCCGAGTTCAATTCCCACCACCCATGCTAGGTGACTCACAACTACCTGTAACTACAGTTCTAGGGGATCTGCTGCTCTCTGGCCTCTGTGGGCACCTGTACTCGTATACACACACACACACACACACACACACACACACACACACACACATACTCCATTATAAAATAAATCAGGACTGAAGAGATGGCTCAGATGTTAAGAGAGATTACTACTCTTAGAGAGGAGCTGGGTTCTGTTCCAGCAACCACACATAGCAGTCAGGTGGCTCATAACCATCTGTAACTCTATTTCCAGGGAATACAACATCCTCTTATGGCCTCTGTGGGCATCTACATTAAAGTGGTACACATAATCTCACACAGGCACACATGTACATATAAATAATAAACCTTAAAAAAAATCTTTAAGGTCCAGGTGTGGTGGCACATACCTTTAATCCCAGCACCCTGGAGGCAGAGGTAGGCAGATCTCTATGAACTCAAGGCTAACCTGGTCTACATAGCAACTTTCAGGACAGCTAGGGCTACTCGGAGACCCTGTTTCAAAAGACAAAAACAAACGAAAAGTCAAGGGAAAGCTAGTGCATGCAAAATGTAAGATAATTTCAAGATCTTCAAAAGACAAGGTGTGGTGGCTCACACCTGTAATCTCGACACTTGGGAGGCAGAGGCTGGAGGATGCTGAAAGTCTGATGCCAGCCTGGGCAGCATAAAGAGTTCCAGGCCAGCCTGGGCTACAAAAAACAAAAATAAATAAAATAAAATAATACGTGAGATTTCCTTATACTTTTTTTGTGCAATTTTTTGTAAGTTTTAAGTTATATTAAAAAAAATTAAAAATCAGAAATTTTCAAAAATTCACAGTAAGCAATGCTCAATCTGCCTGGTTAGGCAGAAGTCCTCCAGGCCAAGAGAAGGCCACTGCCCGGAGTCCAGAGGAAACCTATCATGGATTCTAATCTGACTCTAAACTTGACAACTGCCTCCTGCTTCTTGGGATTTTGTAAGACTTGATGGTTGACAATATTCAGTGAGGGAGAAATGAACACCTCATTGGGCTGAGCAGGCTTAAAGTATGCCCAGCTCCACTGTATCCCTCACACCTGGCACGGTGAATTTTCTCAGCCTGAAGTTTCAGATGAGAACTTTTCCTGAATTCTTAGATTTTTACATGTGCAGGAGCTTGTTAAAATGCAGGTTCCTGGGGGCTGGGGGTCAGTGGTTAAGAACACTGACTGTTCTTGCAGAAGACCCAGGTTCGAATCCCAGCATCCACATGGCAGCTAACAACTGTCTGTAACTGCAGTTCCAGGGGCTCCAACAGCCTCTTCTGTCCTCCTCTGGCACTGCAGGACATGGGTGCACTTACTTACATGCAAGCATAACATTCATACACATTTAAAAAATGCAGGTTCCTGGGTGCCATTGGCAGAGGTTCTCAATTAGAAGGGCTTGGGTGGGGCCTTCGCATGCACATTTCTAGCCAGCGGACCCCAGTGTCGCTGGTTCACCAACCAAGGTTTCTGAAACACTGCAGCAGATGATCAGTTCTCAAGAACATAGCCTCCACTAAACAGAAGTATGCTCAAGAAAACTCGATGGAAGACCAAAAATAGTTAATAATCATTACATTTTCACACTAAAATTATGGGCAACAATTTTGTGTATTTCTGTATTTTTTTGACATTTCCAAAATTACATGTTACTTCTATAATGTTATGTGAAATAAACTTAAATTGTTGAAAAACACTTTAAAAATTCTAGTGGGGCACGGTCTGGAAAGATGGTTCAGCAATTAAGAAGACTGCTCTTGCAGAGGACCCAGGTTCGATTCCCAGCACCCATATGGAGGCTAACAACCATCTGTAACTCCAGTTCCAGGGATTCAGATGCCCTCTTCTGACCTCGAGGGTATTGCACAATATAGGTGCACTTACTCACATACTGGCAACATAAAATAAAATATCTTTTTGATTCAGTCCATAAAGGGCTTGCTGTGCAAACATGTGGATTCAGACTTCCTCGGTCTAATGCCAGCCTCCCCACTAGCCATATGCAGCTTCAGTTGGCTTGGTTTGTATAAACTAAAGTCTTAATTACAATCACCCCCAACCCCATGTGCAGGTATCTGACCCACACATTCTCCAATTAGAAGAAGAATGCCAAGCCTTTACTCACATGAGGCTCTGCCTCCACTGCAGTGTTTTTTGAGAAGTCAGGGCTGGGGGAAAAGGCAAGAAAGCCGTGAAACTCCAGGACTGTGTTTCCATCTCCTACAATAGATCAAAGTTGCATCCCCCAGTACCAGCTGGATGCATCCATCTCTTTCCTAGAAAAATCCTAAGGTGGGGACAATCCAGCTGCTTCCTGGACTCACAAAGGTCGAGAAACTGAGTATCAGTGTCCTCCATGACGTGTGCCAGGCAATTTTGAACATTTACAGCCCATCATTTTTCTATTAGGAAGGTACAAGGTATACCTTTTTTACAGAACAGCACAGCGGGGTCAGCTAACATGGCCCAGGTGATTGTATGTAGTGGCAGAGCCAGCTGGGGTATGAGGGCGTAGGCCGCAGGAGCGGCTTGCACTGGAAGGCCTGCAGTCCCAGGGCCCAGGGTTCCCGGAGCCCACCCACCCAGCCCGAGGGCGTGGCGGGGCTCCTCACCGCTCAAACCCCGCTCCTTCCTTCTCGCCCCAAAGCAAGGCTGTGATCTGTCAGTTGGAAAGACATTCAGTGGGCATTCAACAGGTTCTTAACTAAAATAACTCAAGCCCAGAGGGAAAGATGGCTACCCAGACACCCTCCCGGGGCAGAAGAGCCTGGGACTACAAGCAGGTCCTGGACTATATTTCCCAGAATTCCGCCGGAGAGAAACGTTTGCGCTAGGCCTCAGTGTAAGGGAAGTGGGACTGCTGATTAAGAGGGACCTAACACACTACCGCCTTCCTGTATTAAACTTCCCTGTAGGTTTTCGCCCCTCAGATTAAGTGCAGATCTACGACAGAGGGGTTAGCACATATATCACACATTCCCTGAGATCCACCTGAGTGGACTTGCCAGTTACCACAGCTGTATGAATCTGGATGTATCAAACCTGGATGTTTTCTGCCGGGTGTGGATTTTCTGGCTTTCCTGAAGATGGGAAGCGTGAATGACAGTCTGCCACTTGCCTCACAGTTGTGAGGTTTCTCACCTGTGTGTACTCTGCAATGAGCAGTCAGTGTTGGTCTATATGACTGAAGCCTTTCCCACATTCCTCACATTTGAATAGCTTCTCTAGCTGTGGACGTTCTGCTGAGTTTTCAGATGGGAACTAAGTTCCTTGCCACAATCACCACACTTGTAGTGTTTCTCTCTAACCCTTGTGAACCTCTGATGAATACAAAGAGCTGAGCTGTAACAGCCAACTACTGTCCATAACTCCAGTTCCAGGGGATCCAACGCCCTCTTCTGTTCTCCTCCGGCACTGCATGGCACGGTTGCACTTACTGACATGCAGGCATAACACTCCTACACTTAAAATAAAAATAAATTTTAAAAAAGAACTTTAAAGAAAATGGGCTTTAAAAAAGGTGTTCATTGTGTATCATAATTAGCAAATGCCTAAATTTATATATCTACAAATATTGAAAGTATCCCTGCCCATTCTAAAAGTTAACATTATTTTTCTTTGTTAATAAGCTGTAAATTAGTTGGCAAGTCTTACAAATTCTTGACCATATCTAATATAACCTAAAATTTAAATTCCACCTTCTAAAAGAGTGATCCTTATTGGTGTTTACAGAATAATTTTAAAGTAAATGTTATCTACTCATAAACTTTAAATTTTTTTTAGCTCCAGCTGGCCTGGAACTGGCTATGTAGACCAGGCTGGCCTTGATCTCACGGAGATCTGTTTGCCTCTGCCTCTTGAGTGGTGGCATCACTACAGCCAGTCTATAAACCTTAATTTTTCAAAATATTTTATTATTTTTATTTTATGCGTATGTGTGTTTTGCCTGCATGTAAGTGCACCCATGTCATGCAATGCTGGAGAGTTGTTAGTTGTCATGTGGGTGCTGGGATTTGAACCCGGGTCTTCTGCAAGAACAGTCAGTGTTCTTAACCTCTGAGCCATGTCTCCAACCCAATTTTTTTTTTTTTTTTGGTCTTTTTGAGACAGGGTCTCCCTGTCCTGGAACTCACTATGTAGACCAGGCTAGCCTTGAACTCACAGAGATCTGCCTGCCTCTGCGTCCTGAGTGCTGGGATTAAAGGCGTGAGCCACCACACCCGGCCATCAGCCCAATTTTTTAAAGAAGTAACTTTACAATGAAGTCCGAGAGACATCACTTTATCTCAATTAACAAAGTTGATGTCACCAGGAAAGGAAAAATTAGCCATTTGTTCTTTTCTAAAGTCTGTGGAATCATTTCATATTAGGTAGCACGATTAGGTAGTAACTTGTAGTCACTTAATATTTAATATCTAACAGATGTTATCTAGCATGATGCCTAATTCTCTGCAGTCCGTTATGGGAGCCCCTACAATCCAGGCTCTTGGTCACACACCCCCTGCTTACATTGGGACAGGTGCAGAACACTCAGGCAGGCTCCATCCGCAGGCTTATTCCACTTGCTCCTGGATGCTGATGCTGGAGGTTATCCAAAATGCCAATGGGTAAAGTGCAAACCCAAGCCTGAGGGGTCAAAGGTCACTCCCAGGATGCCCTGGCCTCGCCAAACCTCCACTCTCGGTCAAAGTTTCTAGCGAAATTCTCATAGCTTCGGGACTCACTTCCCTGAATCCGCTGGATCCGCAGGAGTTGAAGTGACAGCCTCACCACACAGCAATCAGGACTACGCCTCCCAGACACCTGGATACACGGGCCTGAGGAGACCACTACCGAGCCATGGGTCTACGTCTCCCAGAATTCCGCGGATCCATCTGAGAGAGCAAAAGGAACTTAGTTCTACACAGCAGTTGGACAGCGAAGTCCAGAATTCCCTGAGATCCACCTGAGCCGACTTGCCAGTTACCACAGCTGTTGGATGGTCTACAGTTCCCAAAATTCACTGGGGAGATAATCCCACAGGGTGTACTTTCTAACAAGTTTGCAGATGGCAGCTCTGTCTGAATTTCTTTCACACTTAACACTTAAAACGATCCCCACCCCTGAGATGAACTCTGATAGTTCATTTAATGTTCATACCCAAAAAGGAATCTTGACCTCACACCTTATACAAAAATTAATTCAAGTGTGTCATGGTTCTAGACAAACCCACCCTCATACTATGATTTGTAGTCTTGGATGCAACAAAGTTCTTAGATCGGAAACTATAAAGTATAATCCACTGAAGGTAAAAATTCAACTTCATCAGACATTTAGAGACTTCCACCTAGCCAAAGATTTGTTGATGGCATAAAAACATCATGCATTGGAATAAAATATTCACAAAATGCACAGCTGACAATAGATATACATCCAAAAAATTTTAAACTCTAAAACATGTAAAAACGGTGTGTGGGGGCTGGAGAGATGGCTCAGCAGTTAAGAACACTGGCTCTTCTTGTAGAAGACCTGGGTTCAAATCCCAGCACCCACATGGCAGCTAACCACTGTCCGTAACTCCAGTTCCAGGGGATCTGACAGCCTCTTCTGTCTTCCACGGGTAATGCATAATACGGATGCACTTAACCTACATGCAGGCAATACGCGCATACACATAAAATAAAAATAAATTTTTATAAAAGTGTGTGTGTGTGTGTGTGTGTGTGTGTGTGTGTGTGTGTTACTGCAGCAGTGTGTAAGTCTGAGGACTCTCCTTCCACTTTGTGGGTCCAGAGCCTAGCACATTTACCTACCGAGCCATCTTACTGTTAGGGGTCCAAACAGCAGCAGTTTCCCCCCTCCCCAACAGGGACCTCACCTTGACTTTTGGAGTCAAGGGAAACAAACTCTGCTGAGAAGCAGCCTGCCTCTCCTCTGATCTCCAAAGATAAGATAAGCAGATTCTACCTGATAACCAGAGATTTTAGAAGCTGTTTTTCTCTCATCTTAAGAGGGAAAAAGTAAACACTCCCTGCCTTTCCTCTGACCTCCAAAGATAAGATAAACAGAGTTCCTCTTATCTTAAGAGGAAAAAGAAAACACTTCCACACCCTAATCTTACCTGCTTCCCCCTCCCTGATTCCACACCCTAATCCTACCTGCTTCCCCCTCCCTGATTCCACACCCTAAAGCCCCCATATGTCCCCCAAACATTCCCCCCTTCCACACCCTAAAGCCCCCATATATAAAGTCCCAGCTCACAACCCGTGGGCGGACATCTTTCCCTTCCCTGACATCTTTCCCTTCCCTTTCCTTCCCTTCCCTTCCCTTCCCTTCCCTTCCCTGACATCTTTCCCTCCACCGACATCTTTCCCTTCCCCAAGGGAAAGGTGCCCCATGCGAAATAAATCTGTATCCCACTGAGAATTCCATCTGTGCCTCAGTGCCTCCTCCATCCATCTGCGCACTCGCTCTCCATGCGAATTCCCAACATTTTTACCTATCAGATGGTGCCGAAACTGACTCTTACTTCAAGGGACCTTGCACATAAAACTTTCGGACTCGCTTGTCGTTATTGGCCGCTGCGAACACCACAGATTCGGCATTAAGGTACACTTCCACCCTCTATCTCTCTCCCCTCTCCCGTTCCTTTCAGCTCTCTCTCCCTCTCTCTCTCCCTCTCTCTCTCCCCTTTCCCCATCACTACTCTCCGCCAGTTCTCTTTTCATCTCCTTTCCAATTGAATTCGGTCACTCCCGGACCTCACTCACGGCCACTGGACAGCACTGGTTTCTGTGACCATTGAACTGCCCGGCACAGTTACTGTGTCTGTCCACGCCCACCTGGGAGTCAGACCTGCCTCCCCATCACACTCAAATCCTTTTCCCTACCTCAGCTCCCTTCCCTTCCTTGCTCCTGCCATCTTTTGCCTTCCCCTAACATCTCATCTTCTCTCTCTCTCTCTCTCTCTCTCTCTCCTCTCCCTCCATTCACTGGCTACTCTGAGCTTCATCTAGGCCTCTCTGTTC
>NW_008354956.1:677132-678685 GCF_000622305.1 Nannospalax galili | reverse complement strand
TTTTGTTGCCTGATTCTTCTCGTTCTTGTTTTTATGTGACCTAAGCCAAACCTTTATCTTCCTCCTTTCTCTCTCTCCCACTCTACCACTCTCTCTCTCTCTCTCTCTCACTCTCTCCCCTGTAATCTTCCTTTTTGTTCCCCCACCCACCAGCTGAGGTCTTTAACTCTTCTTTAGCTTTCAGATCAAAACGCCTAAAATTCTTGTGCACCACTTCCTGGCCTCCGTACAAACTAGATAATAACTCTGTTTGGCCAAACACTGGAACCTTAGACCTCAATATTTTAAAAGATTTGGAAAACTTCTGCCAGCGTAACGGCAAGCAGTCTGAACTACCCTACGTCCATGCCTTTCTTGACCTCCGTGCTAATACCTCCCATCACTATACCCTCCCTTGCGTTCCAGTCCAGGGGCCAGGCCAACTCCCCTCCCTTCTCTGCCTCAAACTTCCTCTCTGCAATCTTCCCCCTCCCTTCCTCAGCATTCTGAGTCTGACACTCTCTTAATTCCCCTTTAATCAAGGAAATCCAAAATCTTAAACACCTCATTCTGACTTCTACCTCAAATACCCCATTTACCCCTCCTGTATCTGCTTCTACTTCAATTCCAGACCCTGCCTCAGATACCCCTGCCCCTACATCCTCTCATGGACAGGACACCCCTCCCATCTCTCCCACTTCAGCTTCCTCCCAGCACTCCCCTTCTCCTTCTCTTCTGCCTCCTCCCAACCCCTCTCCCGTGTCAACCCATACCCGTTAATGCCTCCTCCCAACCCCTCTCCTGTGTCAACCCATACCCATTCCCACACCCAATCTCAGCCCCCTTCACATGGCATTTTTCCCCTCAGGGAGGTGGCGGGTGTGGAAGGGATTGTCAAAGTCCATGTGCCTTTCTCTCTTGGAGATCTTTCAAAACTAGTCCATAAAATTGGTTCCTTTTCCACTAATCCTACTCACTTCATACAAGGGTTTAAATATATTACTCACAGCTATGATCTAACCTGGCATGATCTCTTCATGATTCTCTAGTCTACCCTCACCCCTGACGAGAGACATAGGGTCTGGACAGCCGCACAGGATTATGCCAATGAGCTTCATTCTACTAACCAAGCTCACCCTATTGGCAGTGAGGCAGTTCCCCTTCAGGACCCTGGGTGGGATTACCAACCCCCACCAGGAGGTCAGACAGGACCTTCCCCAGGTAGAGCAGCCAGGGACCACATGATCACTTGCCTCCTGACAGGCCTACAGAGAGCTTCGCCCCCTAAGGTAGTTAACTTTGAAAAGCTTAGATTGATTACTCAGGGCTCTGCTGAAACCCCAGCTCAGTTTATGGACAGAATCGCTGATGCTCTGGTCCAGTACACCAAGTATGACCCAGAGTCTGCAGAGGGACAGCTTATGCTTCACCACCACTTTATCTTACAATCAGCTCCAGATATTAGAAGGAAACTTAGGCGCTTAGACAAGGGCCCTGAAACCCCCACGAAAGATCTGTTGGACACGGCATTTAAAGTATTTTATAACCGAGAGGAACAGGAGAAGGCAGACAAG
>NW_008354956.1:675622-676549 GCF_000622305.1 Nannospalax galili | reverse complement strand
CTCTTTCTCCTTTCCCCTCCCCTTTTTCTTAACAAAACAGAGTGTTGGACTGCACGAACCTCTAAATGCCCACACTCATTAAGCCGAAATGTCACAATTAAGAAAGATACTGCTCTAACCTCGGGACTGCTCTTTCTCTGTTCTTCCAAAATATACTCCTGCATCTCTCCACAGATTGAGGACACCTGTGCTCCAGTCATTCTCATCCCCAAACTAACCCTATACACACCAGGAGAGGTGTATGATGTCTTATCCACAGGGACAGAAGGAACCAGAACAAAGAGGTCAGCCACCTTGGCAGTCCTGGTAGGAGTTAGCCTGGTGGCATCAGTGGCAGCCACAGGACTTGCGGCCGGAGGCTTGGGACACATGCTGATCTCAACCCAGCATCTTTCTCAAGAAATAGAGGACCTCAGACAAGAGCTCACTTCAACAGCCCAGTCAATCCAGTTCCTACAACAACAATTATCCTCCCTAGCTGAAGTTGCACTCCAGAACAGGCGAGCCCTGGATCTATTAACTACAGAAAAAGGGGGAAACTGTATTTTTCTGGGTGAAGAATGCTGTTATTTTATCAACCAATCTGGTAAGGTCGAACATGATATAGAACAACTCAAACAGGTAGCAAAAAATCTTTCACTTAAAAATTCCCAGTACCAACAGTCATCTCAATGGGACACTTTTACAGGACTAACTCCTTGGCTTCTGCCGTTATTGGGCCCTCTGCTTTCTATCACTTTGGTGCTAACCATTGCTCCTTGCCTTGTCAGATATTTTCAGAACCAGATCCGAAAACTAACGCATACTAATTTTAATCAGTTGTTACTTTCCTTCCCTTCACATGTATACGAACGCCTGTCAACCATCGAGGACCCTGTTCAGATGCATAGAGAGACAACCTCTGCTGCCTAGTGGACCCCTAAACCA
>NW_008354956.1:653017-675108 GCF_000622305.1 Nannospalax galili | reverse complement strand
AACATTCCCTCCTTCCATACCCTAAAGCCCCCATATATAAAGTCCCAGCTCACAACCCGTGGGCGGACATCATTCCCTGACACCTTTCCCTTCCCTGAGGGAAAGGTGCCCTGTGCAAAATAAATCTGTATCCTGCTGAGAATTCCATCTGTGCCTCTGTGCCTCATCCATCCGCTCGTGCTCTCCACCATCCGCCCGCTCTCTCTCCAACATTCCTACCTATCACTTACCAGCCCCAGAAATTTGAAAACTCTTAAAAACCAAGCACGAGGGGCTGGAGAGATGATTCAGTAGTTAAGAGCACTGACTGCTCTTGCAGAGGACCCGGGTTCAATTCCCAGCACCCACATGGCAGCTGTGAATTGTCCTTAACTCCAGTTCCAGAGGATCCAACGCCCTCTTCTGACCTCAGGAACTGCCCAAAATGGAGGCACCTACCTACATACAAGCAATACACTCATACACATAAAAATAACAAATACAATTTAAAACAAACAAAAACAAGCACAGGCTGGGTGTGGTGGTGCACGCCTTTAATCCCAGCACTCCAGAGGCAGAGGCAGGCGGATCTTTGTGAGTTCGAGGCCTGCCTGGTCTACATGGTGAATTCAAGGCCAGCTGGGGCTACAGAAAAGGGAGGAGGGAGGGAGGGAGAGAGAGAGAGACAGAGAGAGAGAGAGAGAGAGAGAGAGAGAGAGAGAGAGAGAGAGAGAGCAAAAACTTGTGAAATGAAAGAAAGAAATGAAAGTAAATGAACTCTAACATCCCAAGTACTGGTGAGAGAACTGGAACTGTCATCTTCAATGGTGAGAATGCAGAATACAGAATGGACAGTCATGGTTTAAAGGTTCTGGTTTTAGTGAAATTAAATATATTTCTTACCATTAATCAACACAGTAATAACTCTAGTTATGAAGGCAAAATAGATTTTAGGTTGATACACAGAATGATATGTAAATGTTCGTGGTTGCTTTGTTCAAATCTGGAGACCCAAACATTCTTCAAGGGGGATGAAGCTCAGTGGTAGAACACTTGCTTAAGGTATGAAGCCCTGCATTTAATCCCTAGCAATACTGGGGCGGGGGGGCTGGGTGAGTTAAAGAATTCTACCATGTGAAAAAGGCTACACACAGTATGATTCCAGTTAGGTCATTTTGGAAAAGGCGAATTATGCAGGCCCAACAGGGGTCAGTGGTTAAGGGCAGCAACTGGGAGAAGACCCTATAACACAGGAGAAAAAAAATTCGGCAGAGGCTACTGAAACTTAAAATGTCTTGACTGAGGTGGGCGTTAACTTACAGTAAAATGTACACTAAACATATGCCAGTTAGAAGAATATAATGAAGTTTACTGTAGATTAAAATTTTTATGTTAATCTATAAAATCCAACTATCTTTTATCTCTGATAGTAGAATCCATACACCAAAACCATCCATCCTGTACCTAGATGAACAGATCCTGCACCTTGAGAACAGATGTAACAAATCTGCAGTATAGAAGCCTTAACACCTGTTTGTATTGCAAGTGGCACTGACTGGAAATTGGCACAGGCATCTTTTTATTAGAAACACTGCATACAGCTGACGTTGGTATGACTAAACAAACGTATACATTTCTCAAAATTCAGGAAGCTATAAATTTGAGATCTTGCATATTTTCTTTTATTTTTTGACAGGGTTTCACTAGTTTGCCCTGGTTGGCCTGTAGTTCACAATGTTAACTAGGCGCACCATCTGCCTCTGCCTCCCAAGTGTTGAGACTGAAGGTGTGCACCACTACACCTAACATGACCTTATTGGGCCCAGAGGGTTGGGAAAATGAGCCTGTGTGTCAAACTTAAATGTCCTTCAAGTCTTAGAGCATACTTCTGGAGACAGTTTTATAGAAACTTTAGATATAAAGTGAATAAAAAAACTTCAAATGACAGCTCTCCTCACAGCTCATTTAACACTTACTGAAGGCATACAATGTCTTGGGTGCTATTAGGCAGGGTAGACTAAGGAACAAAGCCCCTACCTCTTGGAATTTACTTTTTTGTGTGTCTTTTTGAGACAGGGTCTCCCTATAGCCCCAGCTGGCCTGGAACTCACTATGTAGACTAGGCCAGCTTCAAACTCACAGAGATCTACCTGCCTCTGCCTCCCAAGTGCTGGGATTAAAGGTGTGCGCCACCATGCCTGGCAAGGAATTTACTTTCTAGTGCACGGCTTCATAATCTGCCATGCAACCCCTTTTTACCAAAGAAATTTGTACATCCCAGGTATGTAGATATGTACGATAGGTATACAATCCAAACATTTATTACTAAATTAGAAATTTATTTTAAAAGAATTCTTTGGTATATATAATTTTAATTTCAGTAAATGGTAATTTATTAACGACTAAAGCAAACTTGCATAGAATGAGATGGAACAGTCAGTTATGTTTCTGTAAGGAGAGTTACAGCAATGTCAAATCAAATGTTTGAACACACATAACACAGATAAACTGACTGGATATTTAAATACCGAGGAATAAAAGTACAAAAGTACACCCCCCAATAACCCCAATTATACTTCTGTGAGAGCAGAAAATGTTGCATGCAGAGTGAAACACTGCAGTTCATAAGACAGTGTCAAAGCTGAGCAGAGGTGTTTCAGGCCGCACTCATGGGCACTGTGTGGTGTGACTGAGGTGCAAGTGCTCATGCTCTGTGTTTAGAAAAGGCTGCAGGAAAGTCACACAACGCAACATAAGCAAGAGCTGCCGGAAGCACGTGCTTTATTACCCGTTTAATCTTAAAATTTTGGTCACTGGATGTGCAGAAAACTTACACCTCTCCTTAAATGTCTTGTGACCTTCACATTCAGCTATGCAACCCTACATGGGATTGTGTCCCGAGGCTTAAGAAGTTTCCTCTTTGCTGTGCTTGGGTACACCCCTCCAATCCCAGCACTTGGTAGGCAGAGGCAGGCAGATCTCTGTGAGTTCCAGGTCAGTCTGGTCTACATAGTGAGTTCCAAGCTAGGAAGGGCTACATAGTGAGAAAAAAAATCTTTGCTCTCTTGGAACATGTTTGGCCTCTTCTATCCTAGTACTTTTTTTTTTTTTTTTTTTGTCTTTTTGAGACAGGGTCTCCCTGTAGCCCCATCTGGACTGGAACTCGCTACGTAGACCAGGCTGGTCTAGAACTCACAGAGATCCACTTACCTCTGCCTCCTTAGTGCTGGGACTAAAGGTGTGCGCCACCACGCCCAGACATCCCAGTACTTTTATTAACTCCAGATAAGATTCAACTTTCCTGAGGCTATTGTGTGCATGTGTTAAAGGTGAAGGATCTGGGGTTGGAGAGATGGCTCAGACAGTAAGAGCACTGGCTACTCTTTCAGAGGACCCTGGTTTGCTTCCCAGCACACATATGGTGGCTAACAACTGCCTGAAATACAACTGTCTATAACTCCAGTTCCAGGGGACCTAATGCCCCCTTCTGGCCTCCATGGACATTGTACAAACGTGGGGCACTTACATACATGTAGGCAAAACACTCATACACACATAAAATAACAATAAATAAACCAAAACCATTTTTTTAAAGGTTAAGATTCGGAATGAAGTCTGCATAGCTTCAAATTACAAGGCTTCTCTGCTGTGTGGTCTCCCAACTACTTGACATGCTGAGCTCTAGTTAAAATACTGACCCTTTTATAACACAACTCCTTTGTCTCTTACGATAGCTATAATACTGGGATATTTCAGTATCCATTTGAAATATCAATTCATAAAATCAGTTTACACAGTTTGTTTCCTGTATGAATCCTCCGAAGGAAGGTCCTTGTGACCCTCATCGTCAGTATGGACTCGCTGATGAATAATGAGACTTGAGCTCCAGCTGAAGCCTTTCCCACACTCCTCACATTTGTATGGTTTCTCTCCAGTGTGGATTCTGTGGTGGTCATGAAGGTAGGACCTCTGACGGAAGCGCTTTCCACACACATCACATCGGTATGGTTTTTCTCCTGTGTGGACTCCACGATGAGCAAGAAAATTTGAGGCCCGACAGAAGCCCTTCCCGCACTCCTCACACTGATATGGTCTCTCTCCAGTGTGAGACCTCTGGTGGGCTTGGAGGTGTGAGTCTACAGTGAAGCCTTTCCCACACTCTGCACACTGATAGGGTTTTTCTTCACTGTGGACTCTCTGATGCACTTGGAGAATTGAGACTCTACTGAAGGCTTTCCCGCACTTCTCACATTTATAGGGCTTCTCTCCTGTATGGATTCTACAATGAACATTAAGATCTGAACTCCGACTGAAGCCCTTCCCACAGGTACCACATTTGTAGGGTTTCTCTCCAGTGTGGCCTCTTTGATGGGCCAGAAGATGTGAGGCCTGGCTGAAGCCCTTCCCACACTCCTCACATACATAGGGCTTCTCTCCTGTGTGGACTCTTACGTGATTGTTAAACTCTGAGCTATGACAGAAGCTCTTCCAACAAGCACCACACTGATAGGGCTTATTTCCAGTGTGGCCCCTCTGGTGGTCCAGAAGAGTTGAGGCCCGAGTAAAGCCCTTTCCACACTCCTCACATTTGTATGGCTTCTCCCCAGTGTGCCTTACCTGATGGGCTTGAAGACCTGATAACCGACAAAAGGAGTTGTCACACTCCTCACATTTGTACCGCTTCTCTCCTGCACGGGCTTGCCAGGTAACCTGGAGGTGTGAGTCCCAAGAGGAAGAGTTCTCACTTTCTTCCTTTCTGCAAGGTTGTTTACTACCATTGACTCTGTGGTGGACTTGAAGACATGACTTCTGACTGAAATCTTTACTGAATTCTTCTTCATACCATATATCATTATGCCCCAACTGAGATCCAGTTTCTCCAACATTTACCATGGAATCGTTACCCATGCTTAACTCCCTTGTAATATGTTGCCAGATTTGTGAACAGAAAAATTCCTCATGTGACGGATGCCTCAATCCTACTTCATGAAGAGACCCCATCTCATTTAGATTCTTGTCTCCTAAAAGTACAGAGAGAATTTCAAGAAGGGGAATGTGTTCACTGATGTCTAAATTATATAGTTAACCCCACGGCCTAAGGTTCACCGAAGCACAGACAGGTTCTATCTCCATTGACCATCATGTATTTTGTTATCTCACCTACAAGTCCTAGAAGTCAAGGGACAGGGCAGCAGGCTCCCACTCACTCCATGTTAATGAGACCAATTTAGAGTTCTACAAAGTCTCATAAATAAGTGGCAAGTTTAAAATCTGGGTGTCTCCAAAGTAAGAAAAAGAATTCCATAAAAAAAAAAAAAAAACAGAGGATGGACAATCTTTGATGATTCCTACCTATCTGAATCATACAATTGTGCCCATCTTATTATAGGGACTTGCTTGGCTTATAAAGGAAAGATCACCAAATCCCACTGAATTTCTGGCATCTTTTTTTGTCTGTATGTTTGAGATAGGGTCTTATGTATCCCAGGTTGGCCTTCATTAACGCCTGATCATCCTGCCTCCACTTCACCCATGCTGGGATTACAGGTGTGTGCTAGTACACTATGGTTGTTTGTTTTGTTTTGTTGGGCAGTGCTGGGGACTGAACCTGGGGATTGGCCTTGCACATGCTAGTCAGCTGCAATGCCACCAAGCTCCATCCTCCACCTTTTATTTCACTTTTTCAGCATCTCCTGGTTTGCTCAGATTTGCTTAGAAATTCAGATTTGTTCAGGAATTACAGGCCTATATCAACAACAGGTCTAGTTGAATTTGTAGCATCTTATCTTTTAAAAAGTTCAAGACCGTTTGAAGATGGAAACTGAGCCACTTATGGTGGCACATGGCCATGAGTCCATGTTTAGGAGCAAAAGCAGGAGGACTACTGAAGTCTGAGGCAAGCCTGGTTCACATAGTTGGCTTCAGGCCAGCCATGGGCTACATAGTGAACTGAAGGCCAGCCAAAGGCGACACAGTGAGAAGCCAGGCTTGGTGGCACATGCCTTTAATCCCAGCACTCAGGTGTCAGAAGCAGGTGAATCTGTGAGATTGAAGCCAGTCTGGTCTACACGGTGAGCTCCAGGCCAGCTGGGGTTACAAGGCAACCCCTTCACCAGACACCAAACCAGACACCAGACTGGACCAGACCTGACTGAGCCAGACACCAGAACAGACCAGACCAGACCAGACCAGACCAGACAAGACACCAGACCAGACCAGACACCAGACACCAGACCAGACCAGACCAGACACCAGGCCAGACCAGACCAGACCAGACACCAGACCAACCAGACAAGACCAGACCCCAGACTAGACCAGACCAGACCAGATCAAAAAATCTGGGTATCACAAGTTCAAGGCCAGCCTCAGTTACATAGTAAATTTGAGGCCAGCTTGAACTATTTAGACTCTGTCTCAAAAACAAAAACAAAACAGAAACACAAAACACAAAAAGAAGGGAATGAGCTTATTAGGAGAAGAGAAAATCTTAGTGGTTGCTGAAGATGTAAATGATTACAAGGCAGGTTTTTTCGTTTTGTTTTGTTTTTGTTTTTTTGTCTGTTTCTTTTTTTGTTTTTGAGACAGGGTCTCCCTGTAGCCCCAGCTGTACCAGATCTCACTCACTACGTAGATCAGGCTGGCCTTGATCTCACAGAGATCCACCTGCTTCTGCCTCCCGAGTGCTGGGATTAAAAGTATGCACCACCATGTCCAGCCAAGAGGCAGTTTTAGCTACCATGATTTCACCTTGGTTTTTGGAAGCAGAAGAACCTTGAGGTCAACACAATGCATGTGTAGAGTGGCAGAGCACAGCACGCTTTCCTCATATCCAATCACTTAATTATCATACTTTTAAACATACTCTCTGAAATTTTTTTTCTAATTTTAACTTTGGTTTTTAAAAATGACCTTCATGGGGGCTAGAGAGGTGGCTCAGCATAAGAACACATACTGCTCTTGCAGAGGACCTGAGTTCAGTTCAGTGCCCACACTGGCTGGCTCACAACTGACTGTGACCCCAGCTTCCAGGGCACCAGCACTCACATGCACGTACCCACACACATACACATAATTAAAAATAGTAGCCAGGTGTGGTGGCACACACCTTTAATCCCAGCACTTAGAAGGCAGAGGCAAGCAGACTTCTCTGAGTTCAAGGCCAGGCTGGTCTACACAGCAAGTTCCAGGTCAGCCAGAGCTACACAATGAGACTCTATCTCAAAAAAAAAATTAATTAAAATAATAAATCTCCAGACCTTCAGGGCTGGAGAGATGGCTCAGTGGTTAAGAGCACTCACTGACTGTTCTTGCAGAGGACCTGGGTTCAATTTCTAGCACCCACATGGCAGCTAACAACCACTGTCTGTAACTCCCATTCTAGGAGATCTGACACTTGCTTCTGGCCTCCATGGCATTGTACCTATGGTGCACTTACATACATGCAGGCACAACACATAAAAACATAAAAATAAGTAAAAAAAAAATTTAATGACCTTCAAAGTACACAATAAAAAAGAAAAAGAGAAAAGAAAAATACATATGCTTCTTAGGAATCTTTACCTAGAAGCTGCATCCTCTTATAAGAAGTTTCTGGAAAACAATTTCTATACTGCATGGCCATCTGAACCATGGCCCCGGCATAATCCAGACAGGTAGTGAACACAGCACTTTAGACAACACTCAAAATCTTTATTTTAGGACAAAGTCTCAATATGTGGCCCTGGCTGGACTTGAACTCACAGAGATGCACTTGTCTCAGCCTCCCTAGTAGGGTTAGTGCCTTATAAAGAAAGAAGCCTGAGAGAGGCTCCTGGGTCTCTGAAGGGAGTTTGGTTCCCAGAACCCATATTGGTCTGGTCACAACTGTCTATAACTCCAAGTCCAGGGGATCTGATATCCTCTTCTGGCCTCCACAGGCACTGGTCTGGTACTTGTATGTACATACCCACACATGGACTCACACTCATACAAGTAACATAATGAAAAATTTGAGTTCCATCTCTGGGACCCACATGGTAGGAGAGAACTAACTCCCACAAGCTGTCTTCTGACCTCCACATGTGCACTGTGGCATACTCGCACGCACGCACGCACGCACACTTATATGCATACACAAATAGATAAGCAAAAACCATGAGTAGCCCCAAATTCCTACAGGTTCCTACTCTCACTGCATCATCCTCAAGACATGAGTACTGGGCTGGTGAGATGGCTCAGTGGGTAAAGTGCCTGCTGCCCAAGCACAAGGACCTGAGTTCAGATCCTGAGAACCAATGTAAAAATTAGGTATGGTGGAATGCACCCAAACCCCAGTGCTGGGTGAGGACAGAGACAGGAGAATCAAAAAACAAACGACCCAGAGCTGGACAGAGGGCTCAGTGATGAAGAGCTGCTCTTGCTGAGGACCCAGGTTCCATTCCCAACCCCCACATGGTGGCTAACTCCTGTTCCAGGGGACCCAACATCCTCTTCTGGACTCTTCAGACATTACATGACATGAATGCACTTACATACATGTAGGCAAAACACTCATACACATAAAATAGAAATAAAAATTTAAAAATTGGGTCAGGGAGCTGGTTTCCTGGGAAAAAGTTCCTGCTGCCAAGCCTGATGACCTGAGTTTGATCCCCAGGACCCACATGATGGAAGGAGTGAACTGAACCCCACACACTGTCCTCTGACATCCATGCAAACACACATACATAATAAATTTCCATTTAAAAATATTTATTATTTTTATTTTATGTGTATGAATGTTTTGCCTACATGTACGTAAGTGCACCACATGCATTCAATGTCCACAGAGGCCAGAAGAGGGCATCAGAGCCCTGGAACTGCAGTTATACACGATTATGTGGGTGCTCTGGAAAAACAGCCACTGTTCTTAACTGCTAGGCCATTTCTCCACCCCCTAAATTTCTTAATGTAAAAAAAAAAATCCATACATTTGTTAAATGTGTACCATGTATGACCTAGTGACTGGAGATAATTACAATTTGAGAAAGGCCATAGCATTGTGCTGTCCATTTGTAGTTAATTCACACATCAGGGGAGAAACACTAGAAAAATATCAACCCTGTCTTTTACAATGACTCAGACCTTGAGACCCCTGCAAGAGTTCCCGGCATGCCCAGAGCCATAGAGACGCCACGGGAGCTGCTCATCAGCTATGCTGCCCGTTCTCACCCACTGTGAGAATGTTCCTGAAGTTCTCCAGCATCACGTCTCGATACAGCATCCTCTGCGCAGTGTCCAGCAGCCGCAGTTCTTCCTCGCTGAAGACCACGGCCACGTCCCTAAATGTCACCGCCTCCTACAACATCAAACACACTCCACCTAAATCTTGCAACTAAGGCCTGCTGGAAGAGGGGCGGCTCTGAGGCTGGGGATGTGGTTCAAGTGACGGGGTGCCTGCCTGGAAGCACAAAACCCTGGGATCCACCCTCGGCACTACACAGTGGGTGCTGAATTATGCCTGCAATCCCAGCAGTTGGGTGGCTGCTAATTGGAGGACATACTGAGTTTCAGACAGTACAGGACCCTATCTCAAAAACAAAAACCACAAAAGAACAACCTTTGATACAGACAGAGCTCCACTGTCTATTTTCTTATAAGTGAAAACCACAATATCAAAGAACAAGCAACTTTCAAATGTACAAGGCAGATTTTCATGCTGTTAGTCCCAGCACTCAGGAGACAAAGACAGGAGGATCTCTGAGTTAAGAGACCAGCCTGATCTCCACAGTGAAACTTTGTCTCCAAATAAATAAACAAACAACAACAAAAAAAAAACCTTGATTCTTCATGCCATAGATAACACTGAAATATAAGCTATACAAAAAATCTGGTCCAGTGAGATGGCTCAGCGGGTAAAGGTATCTGCTGCCAATCCTGACAACCGGAGCTCGATAGCCAGCACCCACACAGTGAAGGAGAGAACTGACCCCAGCAGGTTGCCCTCCGACCTCCACATGTGCACCATGCCTTTCTCTCTCTTTCTCTCCATCTTTCTCTTTAACACACACACAAAATAAGTGTAAAAAATAATAAAATCTTAATTTAGTGAGCGAAAAACAACTTGTAGTTATTTGTATTTACTTAACGATTAGTAAAACAGTATTTTCCATGTCTATACTTAACCATGCTTACTTTCCATATTTTTAACATTTTGAGACAGTTCCACAGCTCAAGCTGGTCTCAAACTTGCTATGTAGTCAGGGATGACCCTGAACTTCTGATCCTCTGCTTCCCAAGTGCTGGGATTACAGGTGTGCAGCACCACGCCTGGCTTACACAGGGTCGGGGATGGAACCTAGGGCTCCGGGCATGCTGGGCGAGGACTCTACCCACCAAGCCATGCCCCAGCCCCAGGTTTACTTCTCTTTGCTGCTTTGCCTGTCCTCTTCCTAATATTTTGATTAGTGTTTGTGAAATTTCTACTTACCATCTTAAGCTTTTGGGATGTTTGTTCTGCAGGGCTGGGGATCAAACTGGGGCTTTGCAGGCGCTAGGCAAGTGCTCTGGCCCTCGGCTATTTCCAGTTCGTTTCCACTTTTTAGCATTTACACAATAAATGCTTTCACGAACCGTGTTTTGCCTTTGCTCTTGCCTAGCCTTGTGTGTGGAAGTGCCCCAACCTGAACGCTGCTGGCATCTGGGGCCAGATACGCCCTGGCTGTGGGCATACTGTGCACTATGGGATGCTCACCAGCATTCCTGGCTTCCACCCTCTACACACCATAGGACTCCGAGTTGTGGCGAAGATCTGTTTCCAGGTGTTGCCTGGGAGTGAAATGGCTCTCGGTTTAGAATCGTGATGGGCAAGCACTGCTTTGACTTCCATCAAAACGGCTGCCCGTATGTGCAGGAGGATGAACATGAGAGTGCAGGTAGATGTGGAGGCTAGAAGACAGCACTGGGTGCCATCCTCAGTGCCATTCAACTCTGTATTCTTTTGTTGAGACAAGGTCCCTCACAGGCTTGGAACTCACTAAGAAGGCCAAGCTGGCCAATAAGCAAACCTCGGCTCTCCTCCTGTCTCTACCTCCTGGGCACTGGGATTACAAGAGTGTGCCACCACACTCAGCATTTTAAAAGAAGAGATTTGCTTTTAATTACATGGATATATGTTGGGTATGTGCACATGTATGTGGGTGTCTGCAGAAGCCAGAGGTGTTATATCCTCTGGAACAGGAGTTACAGGTGGTTGTGAGCTGCCCAATGTGGTGCCAAGGAACTGAACTCAGGTCCTCTGATTGAGCCCCAGTACTGTTGTTCACATGGGTTCTGGGACTCAAATTCGCCCTTGTGTTTGTGAGGCAAGCATTTCATCAACTGAGTTATCTCCCCAGTCCCTGTGGGAACTCCTCTTATGGAAACTTCATTTACAGAGCCCTCAGCATTCAGGTGCCCTAGACGAACAACCGTAATCCCAGACAAGGCTCCACTGAAAAGGAAACCAGGAAGGAACACCACTGTCTCAGGCAGCCTCCACCCCCAGGACAAGCTACACAGTCATACACATAGACCTGATATGTCCAAACTGTGACATGCAGGCCACAAGGCAGAGGACAATTACGATGCAGGCCCCTTATGTAAGATTCTTTTGTGTGTAACTTTTTTCTTTTCCTGACAATCTAACTTATTGCAAAGATAATCACATTTAATTACACAGTACTAGTGGTCACAGGAACTAATATCACCCCCATTTTGATATTAAATATTGACAACTTGAGACTCGTGCACTGGAATTGCCACATAAACAACAAAAAACATTAATAAAAGCCTAGCATGGAGAAGCAATGGCTCCACCTCGGCATTGGGGGCAGAGGATGAGTGTCTCAACTTTTTTCATAATTCATCACGCTGTTCCTAAGTGTGAACTCTATAGATGACACAGTGTCAGAAGGCTGGACACATTTGGCCTTATGTCTTCCGGGTACAGGAACCTTTTGTCTATCCCACATGTTTATCCAAGTAAAACAACATAGGATCCCCCTTGAAAAAAATTTGTGTGTTGTGTGTGTGCATGCACACATGCATGCATGCATGCGCATTCGCATGTTTGCCGAGGCCAGAAGAGGGTATTGAATCCCTTGGAGTTGGATTTACATGCAGTTGTGAGCTGGATGCCCAATGTGGGTGCTGGGAACCAAACCCAGGTCCTCTGCAAGAGCAGCAGAACTCCTAACTGCAGAGCCATCTCTCCAGCCCCATTATAATTGTATCCATTACAGGATTCTCCCCCCACTGAGAAAGAGTCTCACTGTGTAGTTCAGGCTGGCTTACACCTCACTATGTAGACCAGGGTAACCTGGAATGCAGAGAGAGTCACCTGCCTCTGCCTCACAAGTGCTGGGATTAAAGGCGTGTGCCACCACGCCCAGCTCCACTAGACTTTTAAATTTAAATGCATTATTACTTAAATGAAACAAATTATTGGAATGAATGCAAACATATAAATCAGTAATGAAACACACCAGGGTTTGACTGAGCTATGGGTAAGAAACCCTGCTCTTTTTCCTCTTCTTCCTCCCTTCTTTCTCTCCCTCTGCCCTGGAGCTGGAGTTATTGATGGTTGTTAGCTTCCCTGTGGGTGCTGGGAACCAAACCTGGTCCTATGGAAGAGCAGCCAGTGCTCTTAACACTAAGCCATCTCTCCAGCCCCATCATCCAATTATTTCTAGATTTGTTCTGTTTTATTCCCCAATGATAAAGTGATAAAATAAACAAACAAATTAAGCTACACTGACATACAAGGTAACAAACACCTGGCTCCCAAGAACTCCTCAAACGCCAACAATTCTCCTTCATACTTCTGAAGAGGAAGTAAGATGTGTGGAATCTTTGAGCAAAAGAGACGACAATTTAAAATCTAAAAAGTCAGGGGCGGTGAGAAGGCTCAGCGGGTAAAAGCTCTTGTTGCCTGCCCTGGTCATCTGAGCTGTATCCCCAGGACCCACATGGTGGAAGGAGAGATCTGACTACAGCAAGTTGTCCTCACCTCCACATACAGACCATGGCACATGCATGCCCCTCAAGCCCAAATAAATCAATTTACAAATAAATGAAATCTAGAAGTGCAGCCAGCTCACCTTGACCCTGGTCATCCTGTCCTCCTGGGTAATGGCGGAGTCTTGGGAAGCTGTAAGGGGAAAAAAAGAGAAAAGCCGTGAGCCTGGTCATGGATGTCACCAGCTCACATGGCTGCTTTCTGTGGACAGCAATGGCACCCCTGCCTTGGGGGGGCTTGATGACAGTGAGGAGGCTGGATTCAGTTACCACCCATCCCTGCAGAGAAGAGCCCTGGCCAGGAGTGACCTGTCATCCACACAGTGCCTCAAACACAATCTCTGAACCTGACTCTGATACCAGGGCAGCAGAAACCGGCAGTAAAGTACTCTAGGAGTCAGACTACATGGATGACAAGCATTCCAAAAATACAAGGCTGTGAAATTTACCGAGCCAACAGGAGAGCTGCTAGAAGATGTTACCATGGAGATGAAGGCCATTTAATAAAGCCTGCGTCTCCGTAAGGTGTTTTTTTTTTTTTGGTCTTTTTGAGACAGGGTCTCCCTGTAGCCCCAGCTATCCTGGAACTCACTATGTAGACCAGGCTGGCCTTCAACTCAGAGCTATCCACCTGCCTCTGCCTCCCGAGTGCTGGGATTAAAGGTGTGTGCCACCATACCTGGCTTTGTAAGATTTATTTAGTCACAATTTGATGATCAGAGGAATTGGAGTGAACAAGTTGCAATAATCATCACCAGCATAATAAAAACCCCACAAAGCTGAGCACGGCAGCATGTTCTCTTGGGAGAGGCTAATGTAGAAGGATTGCCACCAGTTCAAGAGCAGCCTAGGATACACAGTGAGATCCTACCTCAAAAATTATTATAAACACGGGCTAGAGAGATGGCTCAGCGGTTAAGAACACTGACTGTTCTTGCACAAGGCCCCAGGTTCAAATCTCAGCACCCACATGGCAGCTAACAACTGTCCATAACTCCAGTTCCAGGAGATCCAACAGCCTCTTCTGTCCTCTGTGGTCATTGCACAACAGGGGTGCACTTACCTCCATGCAGGCAATACACGCATACATAGAAGATAAAAATAAATAAAATATTTTTAAAAAATCATTATAAACGCAACTAACACACTGCAGCTTGACACCCAGGGGTCCTGAGAAGCGCTTGCCTAGTTTTGAGCTGGTCCCTCACATACCTGGGAAGAAGCTGCTGTTTTGCCGGTTGTGTGACTTTGGTTCATCCACCTGAACCGCTGTGTGCATCCTTAGCTGTAAAAAGGACGAAAACAAAATGTCAGCCCTGGAATTATCATGGGGAATAAATGAGCACATGCATGCAGGGCCCTTGAGGAAGTACCTGTCATCTTAGGGCATCTCACTAACCAATATGACAGTTGTCCTACCCACCAGGCAGGTGAGGTGGGAGGCAGGCATGGTCCTGAGCCCAGCTCTCACACTGGAGCCAGTATTCCAAGCCTGGTCTCTCTGTGGCTTCTGAAGACAAAAACAGACAGAGGGGAGTCACAGATAAATGGACACCTGACAGAAAGGAGTAAGAGCCAGACCAAAGGGGAGTGGGCTCAGGCTTCGTGTTTATTTGAGACAAGGTATCACACAGCCCAGGTTGGCTTGAAACTCATTATGTAGCTGAGAATGACCTGGAACTTCTGATCCTCCTACCTCTGCTTCCTAAATGCTGGCACGGCAGGAGAGCACCTGCCCCCACCATCTCTGCTTTTCCTGTCCATCTTCTGTAGACAAATGCCTTTGAGCAAGATCAAGGAGATCTTGAGCAAAAGCCTGTTTGGATTTTGAATTTTATTTAATTTAAATTACATTTATGGGGTGGGAGAGAGGGCTCAGTGGTTAAGAGCATTGGCTGTTGGTGCAGAGGTTTGGTTCCCAGCACCCTCATGGCACCTAACAACTGTTTATGACTCTAGCTCCAGGGGATCCAATGCCCTCTTCTGGCCTCCACTGGCATTATACACACCTATGCACTTATATACATGCAGGCAAAACACATATACACACAAATTTTTTAAAAAATTTAAATTTTAATTAAATTACATTTATTTTGTGTGTGTTTGTGTGTGTGTGTGTGTGTGTGTGTGAGAGAGAGAGAGAGAGAGAGAGAGAGAGAGAGAGAGAGAGAGAGAAAGACAGAGGCGAGAGAGAGAGAGAGAGAGAGAGAGAGAGAGAGAGAGAGAGAGAGAATGCCACAGAGAAGAATGTGTAGTGAGGTCAGAAGACAACTTCCAGGAGCTGGTTTTCTCATACCATCATTTGGGTCCTGGGGATCGAACTCAGGTTGTCAGGCTTGGCCACAAGCACTAAACCATCTTGCTTCAATTTTGAAAAACATCATCTTCGTGAGGTTCTTTCTGTTCTTCAAAGTCTACACAGATGCCTGTTACAGAGAATGTGTCCATCAAAATACTGGGAATTACATGAATGTGGCTGTCTACACAATTAGGGAGAAACAGAGGGGCAGGAAGGCAGATTCAGACAGGAATACAAATCCCAAAGTCAGCAGGAAAGGAGCCCGAGCTACGAAGGCAAGAGATGTGTGTTGTTCACCCCAGCAGTGAGGGAAGAGCTGGGACCAGAAAGACTCCCAGGAGGCCACAAGACACCCAGCCTGTCTTCACCCACACCAGCACCCTGGACAGCCCCCCTGGTCCCCAGCTGGCAAGCTGGCATCAAAGGGATCTCACCCATTCCTCGCCACTCTGGTTCTTTTCTCTTCGAACTTTCTGGCACCCCACCAGGGGTTTTCCTTAGGTATATTCACTGTGTCTGTCCCTAGGAGTTCTGTTTCCCACTGGACCCTCACAGCTAGTAGCTGCTGCAAGCACATGCAGGACCCAAGCGGGTGAGGGATGGTTGTGCTAATGGCCTGTGGACAGCTGATGAACAAATTGTGTATGTGCGGGCCTTGCACATCCATTCAACATACATGCACACAGTCCACTCTGCCATCCAAGGACCACAGCCAGGGGTGACAGGGCAGTGAAGAAGGCAGGCAGACCCTGGCCTCACAGTGCCATTGCAAGGGGTACAAGAGCATCTCAAAAAATATGGTACACAGCAAAGAATGCTTTTAAAAACAATGTGGGAAAATTCCTCTAATTCCGAAGGCTAAGGCAAGAGGGTCACAAGTTCAAGGCCAGCCTGACCTACAAAGTCAGTTTGCAGTTAGCCAGGGCTGAATGTTTCTCAAAACAAGGAAAAAAACAAACAAGGGCTGGGGATGTAACTAGGTGGGAGTTCAATCCCTAGTACCACAGAAAGAGAGAGGCAGAGAGGGAAGGAGAAAAAAAGAGAGGAGAAATAGAGAGGACGGCCAAAAGGGCAGACCGAGTGACAGAGGAGAGAGTGTGAGGGGTGGGAAGAACAAGATGTTTCTCGTGAAGATGCTCTTGTTTGAGCAGAGACTTGAACCAAGGGGGGAAACCAGCATATCTGATATCTGAAGACCTATATGTAACGCAGCCAGAAAGGAGCAGAAAACACATTTTAAAAGCTACAAGTAGACTCAAAAAGAGATGGGGGCAGAATGAGGCACATCCCAGGCAGCTGGTCTCAGAGCCCAGGTCCTGCTGGATCCCATGACTGAATGCTTCTGGTGGAACATGTGAGGAATCTTATCACACAGAACAACTATCTTTCTGACCATGGGCTTCTATACTGATCTCGAGATTCTGAACCCAAGATGTGACAAGAGGGAAAGAAAACAACTGGAAAGCCAAATGGCAGCCCAGCTAGAAACACGACTCCAGCCCTCTCCATTTTATTAAGAATCTCAATGCTTCTATACCGATCCCAAAATTCTGAACTCGGGCCTCGGCAAGTAAGAGGGATAACAATTTAAGATCATCAGGCTTGGTGGCAAATGACTTTACCCACTGAACCATCTTGTGGCCCCTCTTCCCCTGTTTAAGCCTAAAGCTCGTGTCTGCATCTTGAAGTCAGACTAGGGGTCACTGGATCCTCCATCTGTAACTTCCAGGGTGGCCACTTCGGTTTACTCTCCTTTCTCCACCCGGCATTACTACTCTTCTCTTTAATGGAGGTACTGGGGCAGGAGGCTGAGCTCAGACTGCAGGGGTTGACTAAGGACTTCAGCAGTCCTGCGCCTGAGAACATATCCATATCCAGGAAGCTCTGAACACAGGCTGCAGGGAGGGCTGCCCAAGTTCCAGAACTAACTTAAACCCTCACTTTTCTTCCCTGTCTCAAGCCCCTCATCATTAAAACAGGGAAAATAAGCCAGGTGTGGTGGCTTATGCTTTTAATCCCAGTATTTGGGAGGCAGAAGCAGGTAGATCTCTGTGAGACTCAGGCCAGCCTGGTCTACAAAGCAAGTCTCAGGCTAGCCAGGAAAAAAAAATTAAATTGGTTTTATTTTATTTTAATTAATTTATTTATTTTTTGTCTTTTTGAGACAGGGTCTCCTTGTAGCCCCAGCTGTCCTGTATTTTTCCTACATGTCTGTAAGTGTACCCATGTTGTGCAATGCCTGAAGAGGCCAGACTAGGACATCAGAATTCCCTGGAACTGGAGTTACAGTTGCTAACCATCATGTGGACACTGGGAACAAAATCCAGGTCCTCTGCAAGAGCAGCCTGAGGGCTTAACCACTGAGCCTTCTCCCCAGACCCCCAAGGCTTTCAGTTCTACTCTAAGAGTGAGGATTAAAAAAATTAAAAGAAGGGGGCTGGAGAGATGGCTTAGTGGTTAAGAGCACTGGCTGCTCTTGCAAAAGACCTGGGTTCAAATCCTAGCACCCACATGGCAGCTAACAACCATCTGTAACTCCAGTTCTGGGGGAATCTGATACCCTTTTCTGTCCTCTTCAAGCACTGCATGATATAAGTGCACTTACATACATTCAGGAAATACACGCATATACATAAAGAAAAGAAGGACTGGTGTGATGGCTCAGTGGGTAAAGGTACTTGCCGCCAAGCCTGATGACCTGAGTTCCATCCCCAGGGCTCAGATGGTGGAAGGACAGAACTGACTCCTGCAAGTTGTCCTCTGACCTCCACATGCACACTGTGGTACCCATGTGCACACAATAAATAAATGCAATTTTTAAAAATCTTAAACAGTTTTTTGATTGATTGATTGATTGATTGATTGATTGATTATTTGTATGTCCATGTATGTACATGCACAGGCCAGAAGAGGGCATCAGATCCCCTGGAGTTAGAGTTACAGGGAATTGTGAGTTGCCTGGCATGATTCTGGGAATCACTCTCTGCTCCTCTTCAAAAACAAGTGCTCTTAATTGCTCAGTGACTGCTCCGCCCCTCCCCTACCCACTTTTTTTTTTTTTTTTTAAGTTAAAGAAAAGGGGCTGAGGAGATCAGGAATGTGCTTGCCTGTTAAGTGGACCTAAGTTGGGATCCCCAGCACTCATGTAAAAAGCTCGGCATGCCTTGTGTACCTGTAGTCCTTGCACTGAGGAGGCAGAGACAGGAGGATTGCTGGGCTTGCTGGCCAGCCAGTCTGAACAAATTGGTGAGCTCCAGGTTCAGTGAAAGACCCAGTCTCCAAATTCTAGTCTCTACATACATGCACTCACACATACACGGTTTTAGAAAGAGAGAATCGAATGAACTTATAAAAAGTATAGTTATGCCTATTGATGGCACCAAAGCTGTGCTCCCTCAATCGTCCTCCCCATCAGCCTCGCCTGAATCCTAACTGCGGTTTCACAGGGTGCGAAGTTCTATGGAGAAGCAGCTGCCCTGCTTCCTCCTTCCTCTGCCTGGCACCCGTTTTCCAATTGCAAAGTTCGTGTGTCAGCTGGGACACAGGAGGTCAGGTCTGAAGCTGATTCAAGGAAAAGGACAGTGCAAGTCTCCCCCTGCTTACAAACCTATCAGTCCCAGAACTTGTCAGAGGGCAAAACTCTGCCAAGCATGGGAATCCTCTACCCATTGCCCTTCAAAAAGCCCCTTTGAAAACAGAGAACAGGGACTGGAGAGATGGCTCAGCAGTTAAGAGTGCTTACTGCTCTATCAGAGAACCGGAGTTCAGATCCCAGCACCCACCTCTGACAGGTCAAATGGCTTTAACTCCAGCTCCAAGGATCTAATGCACCCATCCAGGCTCTTTGGGCACCCCTGTACACAAGTATGTCCAATGTGCACACACATCAAATTCTTTAAAAGTTTTTTGATATATTTATTTTATGTGTATGAATGTTATGCCTGCATGGGTGTAAGTGCGCCCGTGTCATGCAGTGTCCACAGAGGACAGAGAGGGCATCGGATCCCCTGGAACTGAAGTTATACATGGTTGTTAGCTGCCATGTGGGTGCTGGGATTCAAACTCAGGTCTTCTATAAGAACAGCCAGTGCTCTTAACCACTAAGCCATCTCTGCAGCCCCAAATTAAAATCTTTTAAAAGGGGAAGGGATACTTTTCTTTGAAAGGGACTGTCTCTTCCATTTTCTCAAGCCTGGAGTTGAATAATTGTGAAAAGGCTGGGCCAGCTCTGGGATGCGTTCTGTGTTGTTTGGAATACCAGCCTTCAAGCTTGTGATTAGCCTTGAATTTTACAAAGCAACAGCTTTGAACTGAGTTACTTATTCTAAGTAAAAATGCCAAAATGGAATGATTCCACATCTTGTTTCCACCAAAAAAAAAAAAAAAAAAAAACACCAAACAAACAAACAAAAAAATCCACACCATCTGCCAGAACACCAGAAGGCACAAGCTAATGAATTGAGCTGTGCCAATAAAAGATGTCACCTACCAGGAAACATAACAGATCAAACTGGAAACACCAGACACACAGCTTAGCAGTTACATCAGATGTTACTTTCTCACCAGAGACTATCAAAGGAACACCCAAGACCCGAATGTGGAAGGCATGCTGATGAGCCACCCAGCCACTCCTCAGGAGCCTTGTTCAGGAAAACTGCAGCTGTGAAGTACTCCTGCCTCTGGCCCCAGGTCCAGTGCAGTTCATACTGTCTGTGACCCTCTGCCCACTTCACTGGAAACTGCAAGTCACTGAGACCTACAGTTGACATTCCTGGAGCTGTGGTTTGTAAGACTTCATATCTGGTCCCCTACTTCTCTTCCCTGCACCTGTGTCAGTCCCCTGCCTGTGACTTCAGGAAACCTCTTTGAATACTGGTTTCTTTAAAAAAAAAAAAAAAAAAAAAAACACTTTTTTTTTTTTTATGTGCATGAGTGTATTGCCTGCATGTGTGTAAGTGCACCAGGGTCCTTCAATACACAAGGACAAATCCTCTGGAACTGGAGTTGGAGATAGTCGTTAGCTGCCATTGCGTGCTGGGAATCGAACCCGGGTCCTCTGCAAGAGCAATCAGTACTCTTAACCTCTGAGCCATCTCTCCAGCCCCTTTAACCCTTTCTTTAGCCATTCTGCAACCAGTGTGTGTGTGTAACTGTGTGAGTGTAACATGCTGAGAGCTACCATTGGTAACTAAGATATGAATAAGAGTCTACGATTGCCAATGGCCAGCTAGCAAGTGAATTCGAGATTACTTGGCATATTACAGTCAATGGAACTGTCATCGTTTATGGTTACCGTCATTCAATAATTGTGGAAAGACACAACCCTGTTGGTCCACGTTTCTGCTCTGACAGGCTCTCGCTATCTCTCTCCTTCCATCTCTGTCTCCCAGTCCTTTGCCCCGCCCCCACCAGATGACACTACTCCAATCCACTCCCCCAACAACCCTACAGCATGACCCGCAGCCCCATTTTAAAGTGAAGCAGGGTGTGGGGGTTCACACCTGTCATCCCAGCACTCGGGAGGCTGATGCAGGAGGATGACCCCGAGTGCCTGGCCCCAGGCTGGCCTGCACGCTGAGACCCCCGTCCTAACACAACAAAGAACAGCAACCAGGCCAGGGAGCCGCACTCCCCAGCTCGGCGGGGTGCAGGGAGTCGCAGCGGGTAGCTCCGGGTCCCCGGCCTCCCCGCCCGGAAGCCGACACCTGCGGGACCGTGCCAGCAAAGCCCCACTCCTGCCGCTGCATCGCCCACAACCCAGGGATCAGTCAACGAGGTATTCAGAGAGCAGGAAACTCACCCAGAGACCAGAGAGAAAACAGTGCCCGAAACCACCTGACACACCTCCCAGAATGCTCCAAGTCTCCGCCTCACGGAAGTGCGCGGGACCACATGGAACAGCTGAACTCCGCTTCCCAGAATGCTAGGCGTCCCCTCCTAAGGAGAAGTGCGCCAGACGCCACGGGAACCTGGACTACACTTCCCAGATGCCTGAAGACTCCAGGAGCGTGATGTGGAAGTTGTTGCAACCCCTCCCGTGTCCAGTGTGTGTGTGTGTGTGTGTGTCTGTCTGTCTGTCTGTCTGTCTGTCTGTCTGTCTGTCTCTGTGTGTCTGTGTGTTCCTGTGTGTCTGTGTATGCCTGTGTGTGTCTGTGTGTTTATTTGATCTTCGAGGAGGTTGTTGTAACCTCACATGAGTATGCATCCAGTGTACATGTTTTATTTGATCCGTGAGGGGATTGGGACTGGCCATCACTATGTTGTGCCCAGAGAACGGACCCCCAAGAATAACAACGGAATCCAGAGGGCATGCAAGAACAAAGAGTCTTTATTCGGACTTAAGCTAGGCTCTCAGACCTAACAAACGCAATGGATCTGTGCTGAGAGCCCAGATTGCAGGGGGAGGAAGTCTTTTATAGGTTTTAGACCAAGGGAGGAGGGGAATAACAGAGTTACATCTTGATTGGTCCGAGGAGCCTGCGCGCCAACACACTTTTGAATTGATTGGTTACAAGGGATGCAGTCTTGGGGGTTTCTCATTGGCGGGTGTTACCCTCAGAGCTATGGAATGTGCTGACTGTTATCTGTGAGGCCAGAAGTCTCTGTTCTTACCTTATAAGGTTGCTATATGCCTGGGTTTGCTTGTTCTATAGCCTCCTGGGGTGGGGGGTAGTAGGTGGAGATCACGACATGCCTGGACAGGTCCAGGCTTACCTGAAGCAATTAGTCAAAATGGGGTCAGTGCAGTTTGTCCTCTCAGCCTAGCAATCAAGCGGTTTACAGAAGAGAGAAAGAGCCA
>NW_008354956.1:609365-652472 GCF_000622305.1 Nannospalax galili | reverse complement strand
ACATCCTCCTTTTAGGGCTGCACACAAGCCCCCTTGTTGCATAAGAAGGAGGTCAAGACCTCTTCTATTCTGTAAGGCGACCTCTGCTAGTGAGTTTAGGGATTGTTCTAATTTAGTTACAGACTGTTCCAGACTCCTGAGGTCTGCATCAATCGCTACCTGGAGGGCGCTGTAGTTTTGGTCCTGTAAAATTAAGGCCGAGGTGCCCACTCCGGTTGCTCCAGCTATACCTAGACCAATTAAGGAGAATAACAAAATGGCTGCAGTCCCTATAGCTCTCTTAGTTCTGAGGGCAGAAAGGGGTGCATAGGCTAGCTCCATCTGGGTCTCCCCATAGTAAGTCATCTTGGGGAATAACTGTACCATGACCCAGTAACCCTTCATGTTATTCAGGACAGTCCCGTGAATGCAGGGGGTCAAACCAGTAGAGCAAGCCCACCATCCAGAAGTGGCAGAGTAATAAGTACCATTTGAAACAGAGACTATGTGGTTACATAGCCCTGAGGGTACCTGGGCACTAGGGGGCAGGGCACAGGTCCCTGCCCCAGTAACTTGCTGTTGAGAAAGTTTTCCCTGCTGTCCCCAGGTGCATTGGTTACTATTAACTCAGGAGTAATTACCTACTACAGCTATGCCCACATAGAAGGGTGGCTGAGCACTCAGACAAAGCCAGCACTCTACAGTTAGGTCCGGCTTGGAGGCATTGAGCACCTCGAAAGTGGAGGTGATCAGCGGCCAATAGGGTCTGAGGGTGAAGCTGTAGGTGTCCCCACAACTACTGCTGCTCTCTCAAAGACTGTTGTACTTTCCCTCAGAGGTGGGGGCTTAGGGCTGGGGTTGGATTCTAGGGGTACTAAAACTGGGTGGGGGTCAACACCTTGGGGTACCAGTGAGGTGGGGGTTTCCTTTCTGAGGATGATAGTGAAGAACCCGCCCCCTGCCGTGGGGCTTGGGTTGAGAGTTCTCAATCCCCAGGTTTTTCCTACCTCCCAAGTGGTGTCTCTTTTTCCTGCATCAGTAAACACCCCCTTCACAGGGTTGCAGCCTGTTTTTGTAGGACATGTTCTAACTTTCCACCCACGATAAATGGCATCAGGGGTGTTGTTACGGACAACCTTGATAAGATCATCTTTAACGGTGGCTGTCAGGTAGATGTCCCCCGTACTCACACAGTCCCAGGATTTACAAAAACAATCACTGGCTCCCCCACATCGTTTTCCCCAGTCTCTACCTCTGCTCCCAGGACAGACATAGTAATAAGTATGGTGTAGCCCCCCATGGCTCTGTCCGGGGAGTAAGTGTTGGAGATCAAAGCCTAGCTCTGGGTGCCAGGTGTTTAGCGGGGTGATCTTGGATGTCTGGAACAGGATGTCTCCAGTAGAGATGTCTAGGAGCTGCCAGGTGAGATTGCAAGGTTGATGAGAGTTAGCAGTTATACATACGTTCATTCCAAACAGCAGAGTAAACATCAAGAGTGGCACAGCCTTAGCTTGAGGGGATTGTCCATGTTCTTGTGGACCTTCCATGTTGTTGGATCCGGCGTAGAGGTCGACAGAGGGCGATGGTTGTCTGGGTGTGGGTAGGAACTTGCTAGTCAGACATGAGTGTGATGGATCCAGGTGGCAACTCCATCTACTTTCACTGCCATTGGGGTTCTCAGGAGCACTATATATGGTCCTTTCCAGCGAGGTTCCAAGGTCTCTCGGTGGTGTCTGCAGACATAGACCCAATCGCCAAGCTGGTAGTTGTGCGGGGTAGGAGGGGGAGCAGTCTCATAGATAGCTTTCAGCCAGGGCCAGATGTCCCTATGCGCCCAAGCCACTGCTTCTAGAGAATCAAACAACTGTTGGTTATCAAATTCAGCAATTAGTTCAGTTCTTAGACTGGGGAGGATGGGGGGGTCTTCCAAACATGATTTCATAGGGGGTCAATCCTAGCAGATAGGGTGAGTTCCTCACCCTATATAGGGCAAAGGGAAGGAGAGCCCTGCCAGTCTCCATGGCTAATTTGGTAAGGGTCTCTTTTAGAGTCCTATTCATCCTCTCTACTTGTCCTGAGCTCTGGGGCCTGTATGCACAATGTAATTTCCATCTTGCTCCCAATATCCTAGCTAATTCCTGGGTTACCTGTGATGCAAAGGCTGGCCTGTTGTCAGAGCTCAGAAGGGCTGGGACGCCATACCTGGGTAAGATGTCCTCCAGCAGTTTCTTGGCTACCACCTGAGGGGTCTCATGCTTGGTGGGGAAGGCTTCAGTCCATCCTGAAAAGGCTTAACTTCTGTAAAGTCCATCTCCCAGAGGGCTACATTGTTCAGCTTGCAACTAAGACATGCAGAGGCGACTGCATCAACAAGTGGGTGGAGATTCAGGACTTTTAAATGAGCATTTCTTAAAAGATCAGCTGTTTTCCTGGTGCCCAGATGAGTGGTTCGGTGGATATATGTGAGGAGGTCTTTGGCTAAGTCGTTTGGCAGAATAATTCTACAGTCTCCTGTATGCCACCAAGCATCGATCTTTTGGGTCATGGGGAGTCTGTGTATCAGTTTCATATCCTCTTGGGAGTAATGAGGCTGATCAGGTAGGATGGGGGGCAGGGTCTGGCAGTTGGATTGGCAAAATCTGGAAAGCCTCCAAAGCTAAGTCTTTAGCAAGCCAGTCTGCCCTCTGATTTCCTCAAGCTATGGGCATGTTGGCTTTCTGGTGCCCAGGGCAGTGGATAATGGCTAGTTTCTTAGGTAGCCATAGAGCCGCCAACAGGTCCAGAATTTCTTGTTTATTTTTAATAGTTTTTCCTTCCACTGTGAGCAGCCCCCTTTCCTGGTAGATGGCTCCATGCACATGTGCCATAGCAAAGGCATATCAGCTGTCCATGTACATGTTCAGCCACCTGTCCTTTCCAAGCCTAAGAGCCTCAGTCAGAGCTATCAGCTCAGCCCTCTGAGCCGAGGTCCCTGCAGGCAAAGCTGCCGCCCAAACAGTCTCAGTCTCAGTTACCACTGCCGCCCCTGCATACCTCTGCCCATCCTTCATGAAACTGCTACCATCGGTGAACCAAGTAGCTTCTGCATCGGAGAGTGGCCGATCGGTCAGGTCGTTTCTGAGCCCATGTACCTGGCTCAGGATCCCCGCGCAATCGTGCATGGGCATGTCCAAGTCGGGGTCTGGCAGCAGGTGGCTGGGTTAAGGGCGGTGCTTGTGAGGAACCAAATTCTCAGAGGGTTAAGAAGTAAGCTCTGATAATGGGTTATTCGGGCGTTGCTCAACCAGCGGTCTGGTGGCTGCTTAAGAACTCCTTCAATAGCATGAGGAGTGGTGATGTGCAGTTCTTGCCCTAATGTCAATTTATCTGCATCCCTGACTAGAAGGGCAATAGCAGCTATAATCCTCAGACATGGTGGCCATCCTGCGGCTACTGGATCAAGTTTCTTAGACAAGTATGCCACTGGTCTATTCCAGGGTCCTAACGTTTGAGTCAGGACTCCTTTGGCTATTCCTTTCTTTTCATCTATGTAGAGGTGGAAAGGCTTGGTGACATCGGGGAGCCCCAAAGCCGGGGCCGTCAGGAGGGCTTGCTTAATTTCATTAAAGGCTCTTTCTCTTTCTCCCGTCCAAACGAAAGTCTCATTCTCTTTTGTAGACTCATAGAGAGGCTTAGCCAATTCGGCAAACCCTGGGATCCAGAGGCAGCAAAACCCTGCTGATCCCAAAAACTCTCTTACTGCTCTCTGCGAGTTGGGGACCGGAATATTCAGCACTGTTTCTTTCCTGGCATCTGTGAGCCATCTTTGTCCTTCTTTTAGAATGTACCCTAGATAAATCACTTCTTGATGACACATTTGTGCCTTCTTAGTGGATGCCAGATATCCTAGCCTGCCTAGAGTCGCAACAAATCCCTAGTTCCTTGCTAACATAGTAGAGCGTCATCAGCAGCTATCTGGATGTCATCTACATACTGCAATAGGGTGAGCTGGGGGTGTTCCAGCCTGTACTCACCCAGATCTTCATGAAGTACCTCATCAAAGAGAGTGGGTGAGTTCTTGAATCCCTGAGGCAGGTGAGTCCAGGTCAGTTGTCCATTGAAACTGACCTCCAGATCTTGCCATTCAAAGGCAAAGAATGGCTGACTGTCCTTGGCTAAGGGCAGGCTAAAGAAGACGTCTTTTAAATCTAGTACAGTATACCAGCTCCTTGAGGGCGGCAAGGAGCTCAGGAGGGTATAGGGATTAGGCACTGTGGGATGGATATCCATGACCTGGTTATTTACTTCTCTCAGATCCTGTACTGGCCGGTAATCATTTGAGTTTGGCTTCTTTCTTTACCAGGAGGAGAGGTGTATTACATGCAGACCTGTAGGGTATTAGGATGCTCTGGTCTCTTAGCCTCCGGATGTGTGGGGTAACCCCTGATCTGGCTTCATGGGACATGAGATACTGCTTCACCCGAGCTGGAAGGGCTCCTGGTTTCAGCTCCACCCAGATGGATGGCCGGTGGGCTGCCAGCCCCATCCCTCCAGTCTTGGCCCACGCCAGAGGAAATTCCTGCAGCCAAACAGAAATCTTCTCCATTGGCTGTGAGTCCAGTTTTTGGTCCAGTCGATACTTGTCTTCCCGTTGCAAGGTCAGTACCTGAATGGGGTGGCCTCCTTTATCTATTAAATGAACCCCATTAGGTGAAAAATGGATGTGGGCTCCAATTTTGGTAAGCAAGTCTCTACCTAAGAGTGGGTAGGGGCAATCTGGCATGACTAGGAAAGAGTGGGACACCCGGCCTGTGCCTAAGTCCACTTTCCTTCTGGTGGTCCATGAATATTGGTTCATGCCAGTCACTCCCTGTACCCAAGACCTTTTGTTTGAAAATTTCCCTAGGGTCTCTGTTAACACTGAATGTTGAGCACCTGTGTCTACATGGAAGCTCACAGGTGTCCCCCCCACTCTGACAGCTACCCTGGGCTTGGGGAGGGGATCCGAACCCCGTCCTCCCTATTTGCTCCATTCCCCAAGCTCCAGGACTTGTGTTCCTTCATGGACCTCCTCCTGCCTGGCTGGTCTTTCTGGACATTCCTTCTTCCAATGGCCCATTTTCTTACAATAGGCGCATTGGTTTTTCAACAATTTTGGTCGCCCTTCTGGGCATCTCCTACCTTGTTCAGCAGATAGGCATCACAGCTGGTGTTCTCTTTCACCTGGGGACCTGGTCGATGTGGCCAGGAGAATCTTGGCAAAGTTGCGGATCTGCTTGGCACTGGCAGTGGCGGCCACCCCGGCCTGCTTGTCCTCAGGACTCTCTCGATGATTGTAGACTTTTTCAGCCACCGCCAGGAGCTCTGGCAGGGTTTTCTCTGTCAGGCTGTCCAATTTCTACAATTTGTGCCTAATATCGGGTGCAGACTGGTTCATGAATGCCAGGATCACTGCATTCTTATTCTCGGGTGCTTCCAGGTCCATTGGAGTATAGGTACGGAATGCCTCAAGGATACTTTCTAGGGATGCTGCAGGTAATTCTGCTCTCCCTTGCTGCACACCATTAATCTTGGCCAAATTGGTGGGACGCCTTGCAGTTGCCCAGAAACCCCCCATTAGAGTCTGGCGGTAGACCCAGAGCCTCTCCTTACCTTCAGCCACATTGAAGTTCCAATTCGGCCTAACCAGGGGAAAGGCTTCATCTATCAGGGCCTGATTGGTGGTAGGATCCCCATCTACCCCAGAGACCAGCTTGCGGGCTTCAACCAGGATCTGGTCTCTTTATTCAGTGGTGAACAGGACTGCAAAAGCTGCTGAATATCATCCCAAGTGGGCTGGTGGGTAAACAAAACAGATTCTAGCAAATCAATTAGGCCTTGGGGCTTTTCAGATAATTTAGCTGTCTGCAGCTTCCAATTGTAGAGGTCGCTAGTTGCAAATGGCCAATACTGAATCTGTTGGTCCCCTGCTTCAGTGAGCGGTCCCACAGCCCGGAGGGGGAGGACAGTAGAGTCTGCCACCAGCTGTGGCTGCCCCCTTTGGACCCTCCTCCGTGTCTGGGGAGGGTTTTCTTCCACCTCCTGGGGTGGGGCTGCCTCTGCCTCCCCCAGGGTGTCCTGAGGCTCTGTTTGTGGGACAGGCTGATAGGGGGGTGGCTCAAGCAGAAGTTCTTCCCTTGTGCCTCCTTGCAAGACAGGGTAGAGAGGGGCAGATGGCCTGGTTTCATTTCTCTGCCGCTCATCCTCATGCAGGGTGAGGACAGTGAGCTTTGGGCCAGTGGGGGGAGGAGGAAGGAAAGGCTTTAACCATTTTGGAGGCTCCTCCACCATAACCTGCCAAGTCGTGATGTAAGGGACCTGATCAGGGTGGCCTGGATAGCCATAAATTATATCCTTTACTCTGTAGATGGTGGGCAGGTCGAACGTCCCCTCTTCAGGCCAACTGGCCCCAAAGGTTGGCCATTCATTCCTGCAAAACATAAAGAGCTTCCCTTTCTTTACTCCTAACCCCAGACTATCAGCCTGGGCTTTGAACTCTGAGAAGTGATCCTGGAAAAGACTAAGAGGAGTTACTTGGTTCTGTCCCATCTCTTCTAACGCAGTAAGAGTCACAAACACAACAAAAAGCACAAACACACAGAAAAACAACACATGGTTAGTTGGCGCCTTAAACTGAAAATAGGACGATGGCCTCTCGCGTCCTGGTGGGCACAACCCACTCCGTCCATCCAAATTTACCAAGGGAATCCAATCCCCACCAGGTGGGTCCAGGACATCTCCTGAGTCCCACTGCCTGGGGCCTTCCAGCGCGTCCGCCTAGACCTCCAACAGGCAATCTCAAACTGGGCCCAAAAACCAGACATGCGCAAATACAAAAGACACAAAGACAAGAGACACTCACTGATCGGATCAGGCAGACTCAGCGCTCTGGGGTCCCATGGGGGAGATCTTAGGGATCCCGATGAGCCCCCAAATGTTGTGCACAGAGAACAGACCCCCAAGAATAACCATGGAATCCAGGGGGCATGCAAGAAAAAAAGAGTCTTTATTCGGGCTTAAGCTCGGGCTCTCAGACCTCACCAATGCAATGGATCTGTGCTGAGAGCCCAGATTGCAGGGGGAGGAAGCCTTTTATAGGTTTTGATAGGTAGAGAGCCAAAATAGAGGGTGGAGTGTACCTTAATGCTGAATCAGTGGTGTTCGCAGAGGCCAGTAACGACAAGCAAGTCCGAAAGTTTTATGTGTGAGGTCCCTCGAAGAAAGAGCTGGTTTCAGCACCATCTGATAGATAGGAATGTTGGAGAGAGTGAGCAGCGGCGTGGATGGAGGAAGGCACCGAGGCACAGATGTAATTCTTAGCGGGATACAGCTTTATTTTGCATGGGACACGTTTCCCTCGGGGAAGGGAAAGATGTCAGCCCACGGGCTATGAGCTGGGACTTTATATATGGGGGCTTTAAGGTGTAGAAGGGAGGAATGTTTGGGGGGAGAAATCAGGGAGGGGGAAGCAGGAAAAGCAGGTAGGATTAGGGTCTGGAAGTGTTTACTTTTTCTCTCTTAAGATAAGAGAAAAGCTTGTTGTGATAAACAGCTTCTAAAATCTCTGGTTAACAGGTAGAATCTGTTTGTCTTATCTTTGGAGATCAGAGGAGAGGCAGGCTGCTTCTCGGCAGAGTTTGTTTCCCTTGACTCCAAAGGTCAAGGTGAGGTCCCTGTTGGGAAGGGGGGAAACTGCTGCTGTTTGGAACCCTAACAGGTTTTAGACCAAGGGAGAAGGGGAATAACAGAGTCACATCTTGATTGGGCCGAGGAGCCTGCATGTGCCAACACACTTTTGAATTGATTGGTTACAAGGGATGCAGTCCTGGGGGTTTCTCATTGGCGGGTGTTACCCTCAGAGCTATGGAATGTGCTGTTATCTGTGAAGCCAGAAGTCTCTGTTCTTACCTTATAAGGCTGCTATATGCCTGGGCCTGCTTGATCTATAGCCTCCTGGGGTGGGGTTAATAGGTGGAGATCATGACACGCCTGGACAGGTCCAGGCTTGCCTGAAACAACTAGTCAAAATGGGGTCAGTGCAGTTTGTCCTCTAAGCCTAGCAATCAAGCGGTTTACAGAAGCAAGAAAGAGCCGTTATTCCTAAAGAGGGGCAGGGGTCTCAGGAGTCCAGGGCAGGGGGACACAGAGGAGGGTTTCACAACTATACATCCCAGACTGGCCTGGGACTCACAGATATCCTCCTGCCTCAGCCCTCCCCATCCACTGGAGTGTCGACCAGGCTGCCTCCAGTACCTTGGAGGAAAGGAAAGCTAGCGTCCTCAGCTCCTGGGTGGTAATGTGAACCCAGCGTGGTCCTCAAGGAGACTACTTTGCAGACAGTATTTCCTGAAGTGAAGGCATTCTCACTTCTGACAAGCTACAGGTGAAAAGAGAACAAGTGGGAGACTCACTCTCGAGGAATCCTGAGGAATGACGGTGTTGTGCCCAGTGGACTGATCCCCAAGGATCACCATGGAGTCCAGGGAGCATGCAAAAACAAAGAGTCTTTATTTGGCCTTAAGCTCAGGCTCCCAGAGCAATCAGCAAGGAAGAATTATGGCATTTGCCCACCAAGCTGAACTGAGAGGCCCGATTGCAGGGGGAAGAAGCCTTTTATAGGTTTTAGACAAAGAGATGAGGGGAATAATAGAGACATATCTTGATTGGTCCAAGGAGCCCACACATGCCAACACACTTTTGAATTGATTGGTTACAAGGGATGCAGTCCTGGGGGTTTCTCATTGGTGGGTGCTACCCTCAGGGCTGTAGAATGTGCTGTTATCTGTGGGGCCAGAAGTCTCTGTTCCTACCTTATAAGGCTGCTATATGCCTGAGCTTGCTTGATCTATAACCTCCTGGGGTGGGGGTGGTAGGTGGAGATTATAACATGCCTGGGCATGTTCAGGCTTGCCTGAAACAGGTAGTCAAAATGGAGTCAATACAGTTTGTCCTTTCAGCCAAGCAATCAAGCAGTTTACAGAAGCGAAAAAGAGCAGTTAGTCCTAAAGAGGGGCAGGGTCTCGGGAGTCCAGGGCAGGGGGCCAAGGAGGAGGGTATTGATAGATAAAAAAGTAGCAGTATGACGAATAGGGTTGATCAGGAAGAAGCACCAGGACACAGATAAAACTCCATCAAAATAGGGTTTATTAGCAAAGGAACACATGGGACAGATTCCCTTCTGGACAGGGAAAATGTCTTCCTGGGTCTTGAGCTGGGGTCTTTTAAAAGGGAGGCTTCTGCTTCCTGAAGAAGGCGGGAAGATGTATTTTTTTTTTTTTAAAGTTGGGTGTGTGGGGAGGAAGTGGGAGAGCAGGACTATTAAAAACTGTCCTCTTTAGAGATCAAAGGGGAAGCCTGCTGTGTTGGCCAAACAGTGGAGAAAAGTCTGCTTCTCTTGACTTCAAAGACCAAGGTTCTTATCAGCTAGGTTCCCTTTTTCAGGCTTGAGAAATCCAAAGTCCATGGGACCCTGTTGGGGAGAGGGGAGGCTGCTGCTGTTTGAAAACCCTAATAGGTATCACAACCGTGGCAGTGGTTTGTAGCAGTACAATGTTCAGTGCGGAATGACGTCGTGAGACTGAAGATGGACTGTGAAGTAGAACTGTATGTAAACGTAGTTCTGGTGCACATTTCCTGCAGAATGAAAGAGGATCTTTTGTTTACTTTTATTGGGCACCGTTTGCCCCTCAACATTTAAGTATCATATTTATAAAGTTATTTTTGTAATATTTCTTTTGATTTTATTTTTTCAGTGTTTTAAAAAACAAACAGATATTTCCCACCACAGTGATTCACACCTTTAATCCCATCATGTAGGTGGCAGAGGCAGGCAGAGCTCTGTGAGATTGAGACAAGTCTGGTCTACATAGTGAGCTCCAGGCCATCTGGGGTTACAGGGAGACCCTGTCTCAAAAACAAAATAAAACACCCAGAGATAGCATTCACATACACAAAATTTTAGTCTTTATAAAGGCTTCAACTACTCCTATAACCCTATTTACTGCAGAGGCTGAGGTAGGATTGAAAGTTCAAGACCCTTGAACTTACTAGAGTGTTTAAGGCTGTCTTAATGATACTCTATCTCAATATAAAAAGTAAAAATAGGACCAGGGATAGAGTGGTAGAGTGCTTGCCTAGCATCATGCTTGGGGTCCTTTGTTCAATAACTGATACACAAAATACATAATGGAATAAAAAAATATGCTTCAATGGGAATGACTTGTAGCACATTCAAGATGTGAAAACACTTTGAGATTCCAAAACATTGCCACAGAGAGGCTAAAAATTCGGCTCTACCCACACCTGAACTCCAGGAAGGTGAAGGACAGATTGAGTTCTGTCTCATGGCCAACAGTCTCATTGATCCTGTCTACATAATGAATCCTTCATGAGGACTCCAACACAGGTTAGGAAGGGCTTCAGAGGGTGATGTCCCCAGAGGCCAGGAAAAGTCTGCACTGCTCTTACCCACCCTGAAATAACCAACCTGATACAATTCTATGAGGCTGTTCTTGTGTTTTATCCTGTTTAATAGATTGCCAGTAGCAGACTGACTTTTGCTGATGCCTGTGGATCCCTCTGGGAAATAACTGAATCCAAGGACAGAGCCAGCTGGTCAAGAGATGCCTGGGACCTAAAGACTGGAGTGTGACGTGGGAGATGTCCCATGGGGACTTGTCAGACTGATTCCTTAGCCCATGGGGGCTTTAAATTCAGATATTTTGGTGTCATAATTAGCACCACTGGGTACACAGTTGATGAGTTGGAGAAGTATAGGAAACCCCACATAAGCAGGGTAGACTGGTACACACCTGTCATCCCTGTACTCAGATAGTAGAGACAGGCAGATCAGGAGTTTGAGGTCATCTTTTGCTATATAGGGAGTTTGAAGCCAGCCTAGGCTATACAGAACTCTGTCTCGAAACCAACAAAACCATCCACAAGCTTAGTATTAGAATGTTAGCAGATTTCAGAAACTGAAAATGTATTCCCATATAGGCATTCCAAATAATGTTATTTTCTATTAAAATTATAAACACAAAATAATGTCACAATGAAGAACAGAAAGAATTAAGACCTATTTAAAATGATTTGGTGGCATAGGAGTCTTTCCAATTTTTTCCTTTCAGTAGTCTTACTTGGATATCTCTAATACATTGTTTTAGAGATCCGTTCATTTTTATTTTGTCTTTTAAAAATTTTTATGTGCATGAGTGTTTTGCTTGCATGTATGTAAGTGTACTCAGGTCATGTGGTGCCCGAGGAGGCCAGAAGAGGATGTTGCTCCCTGGAACTGGAGATACAGATAGTTGTTAGTTGCCACGTGGGTGCTGGGAACTGAACCTGGGTTCTCTGCAAGAGCAGCCAGTGCTCTTAACTGCTGTGTCATTTTTGCGGTCCCTATTTTTATGTGTATGAGTGTTTCCCTACATGTAAGTGCACCATGTGCATGCAGTGCTCAAGGAGACCAAAAGAGGACATCAGACCCCTGAAACTGGAGTTATAGTTGGTTATGAGCCACCATGTTGGTGCTGGGAACTGAACCTGGGTCCTCTGCAAGAGCAGGAACGTGTGTGTGTGTGTGTGTCTGTGTGTGTGTGTGTGTGTGTGTGTGCGCAGGTACCCACAGAGGCCAGAAGAGAGCATTGGATCCCCTGGAGCTGAAGTTACAGTTGTGAGCCACCTGATGCAGATTCTGGGAAGTGAACTTGGGACTTCTTCAAGAGCAGTACACCCTCTTAACTGCTGAGCCATCTCTCCAGCCCTAAAGTATGGTGTCTTAATGTGTGCTATCTCCAATTAAGATCCCCTACACCAAATATTACTCAAGTGAATTCAAAGTTATTGGTTATTGGGTGACCCAAGTATGTCTTGCTTTGCAGGGAATCTCACTCTTGTGATGGATACTGACCAGCAACAGAGTCTTGGACCCTGGGACTTGTGTCTTTACAACAAGCCATTTATTACAAAATTCAGATGGTTTTTAGATATTGCAAGAGACTTGGGATATGGCAGTCACATACAAAGATTTAGGGTACAAAGACACAGGACATGTAAGTCTGTTAGTTGGAGCCAGAAGGATGCTTAAACTTTTACTCAAGGTTATCAATGCCCATCCAGTAATTTATTGGCCACAATGTTCTCTTTCTTAAGAGTTAAAAGCATGGTGAACTTTTAGCTTTTAGATCAGGAGTAAGCCTTTAACCTGGCCTAATCGCTTAGCTAATGATAGCTGAATTATTTGTTCAGGAGACGGAGATGAGCTAAGGGTTGTTGACCAAGATGCTTTCCCACAGAGCAGGGAGCCTGCACTTTTATGACCAGGCCGCTTTCTCCTGCCAGTCTGGCAGTGTTCTGCAAGACAGGGATTATCAGAGCTACTGTTTTCAGTGCCCCTCCCTTTAGCAGAGAATGCAGCCTGGACTTAAAGGTTTGAAGTTTGAGGCTCATCTCACTCTAGGGCCTGGCATCCTGGTTTCCTACAATTCATCTAACTAAAATATCTTATTCTGTTCCATTTTCTTGGAAAATAACAACCACAGGGCTGGAGAGATGGCTCAGCTGTTAAGAGCACTTGCTGCTCTTGCAGAGGTCCCAGGTTCAGTTCCCAACACCCACATGGTGGCTAACAACCGTCCACAATTCCAGTACCAAGGGAATTTGACACCCTCTTCTGACCTCCATGAGCACTGCACAACACAGGTGTACTTACATACATGCAGGCAATATGCTCATACACAAAATAAAAATAAGTCAAATATTTTTTTAAAATCACAACCACAATTTGCATTTATGTTTGAAGGACTCCTAGAGTACATACACAGTTTTTAACCCTAAGGTCTAATCTCTGTAGCCCACCATTATTCACATTTTATGGAGACAAAACCTTTTTAAAAAATTTTGAGACAGGGTTTCACTATGTAACCCTGGCTGGCCTGGAACTCTCTATGTAGACCAAGTTGATCTCCAACTCACAGAGATACACCTGCCTCTGTCTCCTGAGTGCTGGGATTAAAGGTGTGCCCCACCATGCCCAGCCTTGAGACAGGATATTTAAGAACTTTTCTGTTTGAGGGGCTGGAGAGATGCCTCAGTGGTTAAAAACACTGACTATTCTTACAGAGGACCCAAATTTTGTTCCCAGCATGCACACGGCAGCTAACGACCAACCCAACTCCAGGTCCAGGGGATCCAATGCCCTCTTCTGTCCTCCGTGGGCATTACACGACATTGGTGCACTTACATACATGCAGGAAATACACTCATACACATAAAATAAAAATAATAATTTTTAAAATGAACTGGTCTGAAATAAGAGCTTAGCTATGTAACATTAATGACACTGTCTTAAGAGGAGAAATTGATGAAACCATCCCATAATATCAGAAATGTCTACAGAGGGGCTGGAAAAACGTCTCAGTAGTTAAGAGCATGTTCTTGTAAAGTGCTTGAGTTTGGTTCCCAGCACCCAGGTCAGATGGCTCACAATTGCCTCTAACTCCAGCTCCAAGGGATCCCATGCCTTCTCCTGACGCCTGCACACACATGTACATACAAATGCATGCACACAAAAAGAAATATCTACAAACTTTTGACTGTGGTTATCATGACTCACAAGGTCTAGTAAATTTCTACTAAAGTTCCCCCTGGAGAGCACTCCCCTGCCATATCCAGTCAGGCAGCAAAGTAGTAGCTCCACCCCTACCTCTTAAGCCCAGGACCTACTTGACCCATCTGACCTTTGGTGGCCACAATTACTCCTTTAATTTTTTTTTTTTTTTTTTGAGGCTGGCCTTGAGATCCTCCTACCTCTGCTCTCTGAGTGCTGAGATTAAAGGTGTGGGCCAACATCTTTTGGATTAAAAGAAAAATTACTTAAAAGTCCTTAATCTTATCAGCCCAATTTTGTAAGGATGGTGTTATGTAGCGATTTCCCGGCTGTGCAGTGGCTCCAGGTTTCCTGCTTTCCTGAGCTGTCACCCATGCTGGGGTGGACTTTGGTGATGCAAAAAAAGTCTTCAAGTCATTTCTGATTCTGTAAGTGACCCCCCTCCCATATTCCTGTAAGCAACCCCAATAAACTCATTGGGTTTTGTTACAGGTTTCCTCGTGGGTCCAGCCCACGAGGGACTGCAGGGAATGAAGGTTCTGGCCAAGGTGGGGGTGAGTGGTGTGGAATCAACCCACAGACTCTGGGAGTCAAGTGAGAGCAGGCACTAGGCGAGGTGCTGCAGACTCGTTTATTGCAGGGACGTGCAAGCCTTATATACCTCTCCCCCTGCCCCCAGTGTCCCATAAGCTGGTGTGTCGCTCCCTGATAGATCCCCTCATCCGGGCAGATTGTAGGTTGGCTCTTTTGAGGAAGTGCAGGCTGTGCTCCTCAAAAACTCCTGCACACCCCGCAGCCCCCCACTTCTGTACCTTCTCCTGAACATTAACTCACAGTATGCACCTCTCTTTGGCCACCCCAAAGGATCACTGGTTGAGGGGCTTATTCATCCAAACCATCCTGCGGGTGTGACCTCGGGGCACAGTGGAGCTTGACAGCCACACAGATCAACAAGGAAGAATAAAGAGTTTTCACACATGATGTCGACTGCACAGAAAATCCCATCATTACCCACAGAACAGCTACTTCAACTATTAAGTTTGCCGAGATTGGAACATTCAAGGCCAGTACAAAACAACCCACTGGATTTCTGCTTATTAACAATGAACAACTGAAAACTGAGGTTAGAAAAAAGTTTCACTTAATTTAGCACCAGGAAGGATGGAACACCACTGTATAAACTGAACAAAGTGGGTATAGACCTCTGTGCAGAAAATCACACATATCTGATGAAAGAAACCAAAGGAATGTTGTACAAATTACACTGTATCTGTTGCTCAGAACATTTGATATTACTAAGATGTCAATTGTCCAGAAACTTAATATGTCTTTAATGCCATCTTAAGCAAACTCCTGAGTTTACTTTTTAAAGAATTACAAAGCTGATTCTACAAATTACTGAAAAGCAAAGAATCTAAATGAACAAATTAATTTTGAAAAGGAATGGATCTGGAAGACTCATGCTGATTCCAACAAATCATACAAAGCCTCTCTCTCTTTTTTTTTTTTTTTTTGGCAGAGTCTCCCTGTAGCCCCAGCTATCCTGGAACTCACTATGTAGACCAGGCTGGCCTTGAACTCAGAGATCCATCTGCCTCTGCCTTGCGAGTGCTGGGATTAAAGGCGTGTGCCACCACGCCCCGTTAAAGCTTCTTTTTTTAAGAGTTATGGTTCACTGGGTGCTCTTGCAGAGGACCCGTATTCAGTTCCCAGCACCCACATGATGGCTAAAACCACAGTAATTCCAGTTCCAGGGACTCCAACGCCTTCTTCTGGCCTCCTCAGGCATTGTGCAATATGGGTGCACAAACATACATGCAGAGTAACACTCATACACATAAAATAAAAATAAAAAATTTAAAAGGGGTTATGGTTACACAGCATCTGTAAAGACAACAAACATCAAGGAAACCAGAGACCAGGGAAAGATTAATGCATGGATTTCTCACACAAGTATGACAGCAATTCAGTGTTGAAGGCCAGCTAACTGAATGCCCATACACAAAAAAAAAATGGACCTTGATCTCACACTTTATACAAAGGTTAGTTGAAATGAATCAGCTTTAGATAAAAAAATTAACTTAAAAAAAATGATGGGCAAGATGGCTCAATGGCTGAAGGCACTTGCCATTAAGCCTGTCGACCTGAGGTCGCTCCCTGGAACCCAGGTAAAGGTGGAAGGGAAGAACTGACTCCGTGAAGTTATTCTCTGACCTCCACACATGCACTGGGGCACATGTGTGCCCCATCACACACATGCAATTAGTAGATATGGCAAAACATATAACTGACAATAGATGTGTTCTCAGAACATTAGGAAAAAGCAACAAAATAACAGAAATTTAAAAAAAGAGCCAATATTCTAACACATTTCACCACATATAGGTTCTGAACACATGTTATGGAAATGAGATGCAAAATGAAAGACAAAAGAAAACATTAATATTCAGATGCTGGGCAGAACTGGAACCACATACATGAATGGTGGGAATGAAAACTGGATAGCCATCTTTAAAAGTCAGTCAGTTTTTGTGCAGTTAAAGCAAGCCCTACTGTTCAATCCAGCAATAATTGTAGATATTTATGAAGGCAAAAGAAATGTTCAGTTGATATAAAAATGGTATGTAAATGTTTTTAGCTGCTTTCTCCATTATCACCAAATGTGGAAGCCTAGACATTCTTCATGTGGTAAAAAATGAATAAATGTGGTGTAGATCCAAAAGAATACTATTCAGCAGTGAAATGGATGGTGGAGGTCTAGAGGTGAAGGTTGGTGGTACAACTCTCAGTGTTTGAAGCTCTGGGTTTAATCCCTATTAAACCCACCCCCAACACAAGATGGGTGAATCAAAGAATCACACCAAGTCAAACACTTTACACTCAACAGGCTACACACTGTATGACTCCGTTTCTGACACTTTGGAAGAGGTAAATTATTAGACAGAAAGACCACTGGGTGTTAGAGTTAACAATGCGGACAACCAGAAAACCAATTTCAGAGCAGTGGTCATTGGAACTGTTAAATATCTTGATTGCAGTGGCACCTGACAGATTTTTTTCAAAACTCAGAGTGATATACAAAAGTAAATTTTACTGTAAATAATTCATTTAAAAATCTTAAAAGTGCCGGGCGTGGTGGCACACGCCTTTAAGCCCAGCACTCAAGAGGCAGAGGTGGGATGATCTCTGTGAGTTCAAGGCCAGCCTGGTCTATATAATGAGTTCCAGGACAGCTGGGGCTACAGGGAGACCCTGTCTCAAAAAGAACCCCCCCCCAAAAAAGGCTTGAGGGGCTAGAGAGCTAGCTCAGCAGTTAAAAGGACTGGCTGCTCTGGCAGAGGACCCGAGTTCAGTTCCCAGTCCCTACATGGCAGCTAACAACTGTCCGTAACTCCAGTTCCAGGGACCCTATACCTCTTCTGGTTTCTGCAGGCGCTATATGACATGGGTGCACATACACACATGCAGGCAAAACACTCATACACATAAGATAAAAATAAGCTAAATTTTTTTAAAATTGAAAAAATGTTAAAACAATGGCTTATAATTTTTTTTTGTCTTGGATTTTTTAATTTATTTATTTTGGTCTTTTTGAGACAGGGTCTCCCTGTAGCACCAGCTGGCCTGGAACTCACTCTGTAGACCAGGCTGGCCTTGAACTCACAGAGATCTGCCTGCCTCTGCCTCCCAAGTGCTGGGACTAAAGGCATGTGCTGCCACCATGCCTGGCTTCTGGTTTGATTTTTAAAGGGTTCATTACATTTTTATTTGGCAGGGGGGGCATATGCCGTGGCACACATGGGGAGGCCAGAGGACAACTTGTGGAAGTCGATTCTCTCCACCATGTGGGTCCTGAGATTGAACTCAGGTCATCACACTTGGTGGCAGGCGCCTTTATCTCCTGAGCTATCTCACTAGCCCTGTTTGGTTTTTGAGACAAGGTGTCATGCAGACAAGGCTGGCTTCAAATTCATTATGCAGTGAATGCTCACCTTTAACACCCAATTCCCTTACCTCCACCTCTCATGTGCTGACATTTCACACATAAGTCATCACATTTGGCTTAGATTTCATAGATAATTTATCTCACTGAGAATTTTCAGCATGGATAGACGGTAAAATCTGTTCAATGTTTTCCCTGTATCTGTTCAGAAAAGAACCTGCAAACAGGAATTGGACAGATGGCTCAGTGGTTAAGAGCACTGAATGCTCTTCCAGAGGACGTGGGTTTGGTTCCTAGCACCCACATGGTGGCTAACAACTGTCTTTAACTCCAGTTCCAGGGATCTGATGCCCTCTTCTGACCTCCGTGGGCATTGCATGCATGTGGTATACATACATACATGCAGGTATAACACTCATACACATAAACATATAAATGAAAAAAGAACCCACAAATGGTGCATACTTAGCCCACAGGAAGCTCAAAACAAACCTAAGGAATCTGAAGTATGGAAATCATATTTGCCGGCATTAAAGGGGACTGACCAGAAAGGGGTGTACAGTATCTTTCTGCTTAGTAAAAATATTATATACATTGATGTTGGTGATAATTATTATACATATGCATACATTGGTCAAAATTTAGGAAGCCATAAACAAGATTTGTGCATGTTGTCGTGCAAATTACACTTCAATGAAGTGGTTAGGAATAAAAAAAATGTCCACAACAGATTCTGGACATGCTGACAGGCTGAGACCTTCCTTTTGATAGATATTCCCAGTAGGGTTGAGAAAATGAGCCCATGTGACTAGTTTACAGGCCCCACAAGCCTTCTGAACACTTCTGGGGACATTTTACAGGAACTTTTACAGACAACACAGCAAAATATTTCAAATGCCTGAGGTCTCTGCTATGCACGTATTTACTGTTATTTCGGTCTCTTGAGATGGTCGCACTGCAGCTCTGGTGGATCCCAAACTCATGGAAAACCCCTTGAGCGCTGGAATTAGAACTATGATCTATTATACCTGCCTTTCTTGCTACTAACTTACTAATGAAAAGAGACAATGTGTTGGGCTTTAGAAAGTAAGACATTTGGCAGTGAACAGAGTCCCCACCTTTGGGAGTTTACATTCCACTGAAACAGACTGTCACATTTAGGACTTCTAATTAACTCCAGGCCCGATCTGTCCTTCCTGAGCATCTTGTCTGCACGTACCTGATGAGGGCCAAGGTTCTGAAGCTATCACAGCTCTACTCTTACTGGTCTCTTCTGCTGTCTGGTCTCTCAAACAGTGTGAACTATGTACCATAGGTCTAGCAAACATACATTTATGAAACAACTCTTTTGTCTCTGCTGACAGCTCAGGTAGTTACCAGGTAATTATTTAAGCACCCACTTGAGATATTAAAACATAAAATTGGAGAGTTTATTTCTTGTATGAATCCTCTGATGAAGAAGGGTCCCTGTCACCCTCATCATCAGTATGGATTCGCTGATGAATAATGAGACTTGAGCTCCAGCTGAAGCCTTTCCCACACTCCTCACACTTGTATGGTTTCTCTCCAGTGTGGACCCTCTGATGGGCTTGAAGGTATGAGCTCCAACTGAAGCCTTTCCCACACTCCTCACATTTGTATGGTTTCTCTCCAGTGTGGACCCTCTGATGGGCTTTGAGGTATGAGCTCCAACTGAAGCCTTTCCCACACTCCTCACATTTGTATGGTTTCTCTCCAGTGTGGATTCTGTGGTGGTCATGAAGGTAGGACCTCTGACGGAAGCGCTTTCCACACACATCACATCGGTATGGTTTTTCTCCTGTGTGGACTCCACGATGAGCCAGAAAATTTGAGGCCCGACAGAAGCCCTTCCCACACTCCTCACACTGATATGGTTTTTCTCCAGTGTGGCACCTCTGATGAGCTTGGAGCTGTGAGCCTACACTGAAGCCCTTCCCACACTCTGCACATTGATATGGCTTCTCTCCTGTATGGACTCTCTGATGCACCTGAAGACTTGAGAACTGACTGAAGGCTTTCCCGCACTTCTCACACTTATAGGGCTTCTCTCCTGTATGGATTCTACAATGAACATTAAGATCTGAACTCCGACTGAAGCCCTTCCCACAGGTACCACATTTGTAGGGTTTCTCTCCAGTGTGGCCTCTCTGATGAGCCAGAAGATTTGAGGCCTGGCTGAAGCCCTTCCCACACTCCTCACACTTATAGGGTTTTTCACCTGTATGGACTCTAAAATGAATGTTAAAATCAGAGCTACGACTGAAGCCCTTTCCACAAGCATCGCATTGGTATGGCTTCTCTCCAGTGTGGCCTCTCTGATGGTCCAGAAGATTTGAGGCCCGACAGAAGCCTTTCCCGCACTCCTCACATTTGTATGGTTTCTCTCCAGTGTGGCTTATCTGATGGGCTTGAAGGTGTGAGCCCACACTGAAGCCTTTCCCACACTCCTCACATTTATAGGGTTTTTCTCCGGTGTGGATTCTACAATGAATGTTAAGGTGTGAGCTGTAACTAAAGCCCTTGCCACATGCATCACATTTGTACGGTTTCTCTCCGGTGTGGATTCGCTGGTGGGCTTGTAGACGTGAACGCCAGCTGAAGCCCTTCCCACACTCTTCACACTTGTAAGGTTTCTTTCCAGAGTGGACTCTCTGATGGACTTGAAGACATGAGCTCTGACTGAAGTCCACCCCACACTCTTCACACTTGTAGCGGTTCTCTCCTGGGTGGACTAATGAAGGAGCTTGGCGATGTGAGCTTTTCCCAGCATTCTTACACTTCTCGTATTTGTTTGGACTCTCTCCAGTGGGGATACTTTGATGATGGGGAAATCGTGGCCTTTGACTGAAGCCTTTACACAATGCATCAGATTTGTTTGATTTGTCTCTATCATGCACTCTCTGATGGGACTGAAGACTTGAAAACCGACAGAAGGTGCTGTCACATTTTTCACACCTGTAGGGCTTCTCTCTTGTATTAGCATGAAGATGAGAGCCCCAAACGGAACCTTTATCACATCCCTCCCCTCCATAAGGTTTTTGGCCAGGGCGTGCTCTGTGGTGAACCTGAAGACATGAATGCTGACTGAAGCATTTACATTCATATCGCACAAATTTCAAATGTGATTCAGTTTCTCCAGTATTTACCATGGAATCTTGACCTCCAGTTAATTCGTTTGTTGCTTGTTGCCAAATTTGTGAACAGAAAAGCTCCCTGTGTGGCGGGTGTCTAAATCCTCCTTCCTGAAGAGACTTCATCTTGTTTAGATTCTTGTCTCCTAAAAGTTCAGAGAGAACGTGAACTGGGGCATTTGAATGCTCTGTTCAGAGATGCTCAAATTATAGAGTTAAGCCTGCAGCCCCAGGGTTCCCTGATCAGAGAAAGGCTCCATTTCCCTTTATCATCACGCATCACCTTAGCTAGTCTACATGACCTACAAGTTATGGGGCAGTGCAGCAGGTTCCCGTTCACTACCCATTAACAGACCCATTTAGAGTTCAACAAAGTTTCACAAATGAGGGACAAGTTAGATTTTTGTGGCTGTAGAGCAAAGGCACATGAACAACCTTTGCCATCTCCTGCCTATCTAAGTGGCTAGTTGTACCTATCATTCCAGGGACTTGTTATGCTTGCAAAGACCACCAAGCCCCACTGAATTTCTAGCATCTTGTCTTTTACTAAACAAGACTAGGAGCTGGGGAGATAGCTCTGTTGGTAAAGTACTTACAGTACATGTTTAAGAGAACCTGAGTTTGATTCTCAGAAAACACAAAAAGTTGGGCTGTTCATATGCACTTGTAAACCCAGCACTGGGGAGGTGGATGGATCCGCTGAGCTCAATGGTCAGCCAGCTGAATCAGTGAACTCCAAGTTCAGTAGAGCCAGGTGTGGTGGTGCATGCCTATATTCCTAGCACTTGGGAGGCAGAAGGCGTATCTCTGTGACATTGAGGCCAGCCTGGCCTACATAGTGGGTTCCAGGCCAGTTGGGGCTACAAGGAGACCCTGTCTCAAAAACATCCCCCAAAACATAACTAATAACTAAATAAAATAAAATAAAGTGGGAGCCAGGCATGGTTCTACACGCCTGTAATTCCAGCACTTTGGGAGGTGGAAATGGGGACAGAAAAATCAGGAGTTCAAGGTCATCCTTGGCTGTAGAGCAAGATGGAGGGATAATAAGACACTGTCTCAAAAAACAACAACAAAAAATGGGTGGGAGCCCATGAGATGGCTTGTCAGGTAAGGTAAAGTGCTGCCATGCCTGACGACCTGAATTCCTGAGATCCACATGGTCAAAGGAGAGAACCAACTCCTCCAAGTGTCCTGACCCCCACACATGTGCTGTGGTCCATGTGCCACACACACACACACACACACACACACACTAAGTAAACGTAATAAATTGTTTTAAATTTAGAGAATGACCGAGAAGACAATGTTGACCTATGGCCTCCTTGTGTACATACATGCATGTGCACACACCTGCACAACCATGTGCATGCACGGGGAATGACATGATATGACTATTATTCTAAGCAGTCAATGCGAATGGGGAACTAATGAAAAGAGCAGGAGGGAATCATAAGGAGTTCAAAGCCCCCTGCTGACCCCAGAACCAAAACTCTGCATATGCCAGGAGGCAGGACAGGCTCAGTCTTGCTCCTCTCACCTGCAGAGCCACCGTTCCAGGCTGTAGTCCTCATCACCCAAAATTTGTCTTCTTTCTTGAGCTGGGGTAAAACATCTGGTGTGATGGTCTGACGGCCTGTGGAGATTATATATATATATATATATATATATATATACACACACACACACACACACACATCATAGCCGGTCATGGTGGTGCACACCTGTAATCCCAGCATTTAGGAGGCAGAGGCAGGAGGATCTCTGTGAGATCAAATCCAGCCTGGTCTACAAAGTGAGTTCCAAGTCAGCTGGGGCTGCAGGGAGACCCTGTCTCAAAAAGAAAAGAAGGAACACAGAGAACCAACTCCATTCCACTGTATCACCTTCAGAGCATCAAAACTATTACTTCCCGGTCTTTTAATATGAGTAAATAGAAGACACACATTTTCTCCAGAGACCCCCAAATATCCAGACAGCCATCAGTATAAATTATTAGACAGAGGTCTATTTCCATCATCTCCTCTCCCTGTTCTTTCAAACTGTTCTTGGCAATGTCCTAGAAAGATTGCCAATGGCTCTGGTATTATCAGACCTACTATCTTCTGTGTTTCCTTATTGATTGATTGACTGATCTAGTTAGTTAGTTGCTGTGTGTGTGTGTGTGTGTGTGTGTGTGTGTGTGTGTGTGTACAGGTGGAGCTCAGAGAACAACTTAGTTCTCTCCTTCTACCATGTGAGCCCTGGAATTCAAACTGACATCATCAGGCTTGGTAGCACCCACCTTTTTCCACTGACCAACTAGGAGGTCAGAAGAGGGCTTTTGATTCCCCTGGAACTGGAGTTAAGAATGCTTCATAGCCACCATGTGGGTGCTGGGAATCGAACCTGGGTCCTCTGCAAGAGCAGTCAGTGCTCTTAACCGCTGAGCCATCTCTCCAGCCCCTTTTTCTTATTGTTTAAAAGATTTTATTTTATGTATATGAGTGTATTGCCTGCATGTATGTAAGTGCACTTGTGTCATGCAATGCCATGGAGGTCAGAAGAGGGTGTCAAATTCCCCTGGAGCTGGCATTACGGATGGTTGTCAGCTGCCATGTGGGTACTGGGAATCGAACCCTGGTTCTCTGCAAGAACAGCCAGTATTTTTAACTGCTGAATCATCTCTCCAGCCCCTTAAGACTTTCTTTTTATTGCTGTGTGTGTGTCTGTATGTGTGTATGTGTATGTGTATGTGGGGACCCATAGAGGCCAAAGAGCGTATTGGATCCCCTGGACCTGGAGTTACAGGAGCTACTGATGTAGAGACCACACCAGTTCTCTAAAGTTTTCTCCCCAGGTGCCTCAACCCTAGTTTATTTCAGCTAAAAAGAACATTTGTGCTTGACTAAATGCATATCACTACCCACTAATTGGGAGATGATTATAATTTGAGAAAGGATCAAAAGCATAGTAGCTTGCTGTCTATTTTCAGCTCATTTACAACACACACACACATTGGCCAGGGGAAAAAGGCTAGACAGATCCCAGCTCTGTTTGTCATGATGTTAGGAAACCAGAAACTACTTCAAGAGCTCCAAGCATATCCAAGGCCAGAGACGGCACGTGGACTTGTGCTCAAATCCAGCATCTGCTCACCCAGGGAGACCACATTCCTGAAGTTCTCCAGCATCACATCCTGGTACAGCTTCCTCTGGGCAGCGTCCAGCAGCCCCAGCTCCTCCTCACTGAAGACCACGGCCACATCTTCGAATGTCACCATCTCCTACAACATCAAACACATGCCACCTTAATCTTTCAATAGAGGCCTACTGGAAGAGGCGCAGCTTTGATACATGTATCAAAGTATATTTTCAATTTTGTATTCCTAAACATTAGGAACAAATAGCAGCAAAACTCCTTCAAATTTATTTTGGGGGAAAATGCTTTTATTTATATAAACATTACTATAATGTGTGAACTATCTAAATGTCTGTGGATAAAGAAAAAACACTGGCTACATTCACCCCTCCTTCTACAGATCATATCATTTAAGAGAATATAATGTAGGCATTATATAATATAATGTAGAGAATATAATGTAATATATGTAATATAATGTAGAGAATATAATGTAGGGTATAGCCGGGTGTGGTGGTACACACCTTTAATCCCAGCACTCGGGAGTCAGAGGCAGGTGGATCTCTGTGAGTTCAAGGCTAGTCTGGTCTACATAGTGAGTTCCAGGACAGCTGGGGCTTCAGGGAGACCCTGTCTCAAAAAGACAAAAACAACAACAACAAAATAAACAACAAAACAAACAAAAAACATAGGGTGTAGATGACAGATCACGCCTACAATCCCAGCACTAAGGAGCATGAGGCAGGAGGATTATGAGTTTGAGAACAGACTTAGCTACATAGCAATATTCTATCTGAAAAGAATCAAGCCTTGGGATATAATAGCTCAGTGGCAGAGCCCCTGCCTAGAATCCCCCAGTGAGGGACTGCGGGTGTGACTCAGTGGTAGAACACTGCCTAGAATCCCCCAGTGAGGGGCTGGGGTGTGGCTTAGTGGTAGAGGCCCTGCCTAGAATCCCCCAGTGAGGGGCTGGGGTGTGGCTCAGGAGTAGAGCCCCTGCCTAGAATTCCCCAGTGAGGGGCTGGGGTGTGGCTCAGTGGTAGAGCCCTGGCCTATCACAGGCTAGGCCCTGGATTTGACCTCTGGCACAAAAGGAAAAAAAAAATTTAGGGGGAAAAAATTTAGGATGTACATATAATATTCCTTGAAAAAGTGTAATTTAAGAATTTTATCTTCATAATGATTATAAATAAACCATCATGATACATGAAAAATAGAAGACAGGAAAATGGGGTGGTTTTACAAGGAAAATTGAATAAGAATTTATTCGCTGTTATTTGCTTTTCCATCCTATGTCCATTTATCTAATTACAAAGTGATTTTTCTTTTTTTTTGGTCTTTTTGAGACAGGGTCTCCCTGTAGCCCCAGCTGTCCTAGAACTCACTATGTAGACCAGGCTGGCCTTGAACTCACAGAGATCCACCTGCCTCTGCCTCCCAAGTGCTGGGATTAAAGGCATGCGCCACCATGCCTGGCACAAAGTGATTTTTAAGAAACAAAAATGAATCTATATTAAAATAAAAGGTAACAAACATCTAACACACAACAGGTTCTTAAATGCCTTAATTCTTGTTCAGAGAAAGAAGCAAGATGTATGAAATCCTTGAGAAATTAGACAATTTGAAACCTAGAAAAGTAAGCTCAGCTCACCTTGAACTTGGTCATTCTGGCCTCCTCGTCCTGGGAACAGCTGTCTTAGGAAGACATTATGAGAGAGAGGAGACGACCCGTCAGAGTCTGGTCTGGGGTGTCTCTGGCCCATGTGGCTGCTTTGTGTGAAGAACTGCCACGGTGTCCAATCATTGGTGTGTCTGGATGACAGAGGGAGCTGGAGTCCGGACACACCTCACTCTGTCAACTCAGAACCCTGGTAATAAGACACATGGCCAACCCCACCCAGTTCACTCATGCCACACGGTCACCTGCGGGTCTTGAGGTTATGATTCAGAATCTCAGGACAGCAGAAATGCAATCAAGTACTCAGGGTAAAGGAGTACTGGGGGCTCAAAAGCCTAGATTCACAGCACTGCAACTCAGTGGCTGTGAAACCTTGGACAGATTGTTAGGATCTCTGTGCTTCAGCTCTTCGTGGGTGTGAGTTTGGTTCTTGTGTTTGCTTTTTTTTTTTTTTTAATGTGTAGGAGTGTTTTGCCTGCATGTAAGTGCTTACAGTGACGAGGGAGGCTAGAAGAGGGTGTGGGATCTCCTGAACTGGGGTTAAGGATTTTTTTGGGGGGCAGGGAATCTTTTTGAGACAGGGTTTTCCTGTAGCCACAACTGGCCAGGAACTAGCTATGTAGACCAGGCTGGCCTCGATCTCACAGAGATCCTCCTGCCTCTGCCTTCCAAGCACGAGGAGCAAAGGTGTGACACCATGCCCGGCCCCTTGTTTGTTTCTTGAACTTTTTGCCCTCCCTGCCTCAGCCTCCAAGTGTCATGCCTCATCTACAAAATGGAAATATTTAGCAGTGAGAGACTCAATATCACAGGGTTGTCTTAAAAGTTACTTTAAAGTCAGATAAAAGATCAAAGAATACTTTCACAGTGTCTTATCCCTTAACTGCTGAAAAGCAGGTACTATTTGGTGACAAAACCGGTCCTCATAAATGGTTTCCATCAATAGAGCCTTCAGAGATTGCTGCTCTAATTGGCTGAAAATCTCTTTCAACCTCTGGATTTTCTTATTTTCCTCTTCTGTCATTTTTCACTTGACGCCTTTAAACAACACTTAAAGACGACAGATGACTGCAGTTATGTTAGTAAACTATATAATATAAAATGTATTTTGGGGGATGGAGTGATGGCTCAGTGTGTAAGAGGCTTCCCGCTCTTCCAGAGGACCTGAATTTGGTTCCCAGCTCCTGTATCTGGCAGCTCGCAACCATTTATAACTCTAGCTCCAGGGGATCCAATGCCTTTGGCATCCACAGACACATACATTTATGGGCACACACCACCTTTCCCCTGATATACATACACATAATTAAAAATCAAAATAAAATAAATTAAATTTACTGTTTTAATCTTTTTTGTTGTTTGTTTCAGATTTTTTGAGACAGAATCTCACATAGCCCAGGGTAGCCTCAAATTTGCTATGTGGCCAAGGCTGGTCTTGAACTTCTCATTCCCCTGCATCCACCATCTATGAGCTGGGGATTATAGGCACATCCCACCATGACTGGCTTCATTTGAATCATTTTCTTAAAAAATGTATTATTTTCATTTTACATGCATGAGTGTATTGCCTGCATGTGTGTAAGTGCACCCATGTCATGCAATAGCCACGGAGGTCAGAAGAGGGCATCAGATCCCCTGGAACTGGAGTTAAGGACGGTTCATAGCTGCCATGTGGGTGCTGGGAATCGAACCTGAGTCCTCTGCAAGAGCAGTCAATGCTCTTAACCGCTGAACCACCTCTCCAGCCATTTTAAGTGTATACTTTAGTAAGCTCACTTACATGGTTGTACAACCACTACCATAGTTCATCAGAACATGAGCATCAGCCCAGACTGTGCCTCTGTACCCATCACTCACAACCCCAACCCCACAGCCACTGGTAACCACTGTCTCTATGAACTATATGGATGATGAGCTTTCAACGAACATAGGATCTTGCAAAACTTACCTTGTTAACAGGAGAGCCTAACAAAAACTATTTCATTGGGCTACAGAGATGGTTCTGTTGTTAGGAAGCCTTGCTGCTCTTGCAGATGACCAGGGTTCGGCTCCCAGCACCCACATCAGGTGACTTGTAACTGTCTGTAACTCAAGCACCAGGTGACCCGATGCTATCTTTTGGCCTCTGCAGGAACCTGCACTCACATATAACCAGACACAGACACATACACATGGAATTAAAAATAAAAATTAATTTTAAAATGTTAGGCATATAAGTGTTTTCCCTGCATGTATGTAAGTACACCTGTGCCATGCAATACCCACAGAGGCTAAAGAAGGCATCAGATCCCCTGGAACTGGGGTTAAGGACAGTTGTTAGCTGCCATGTGGGTGCTGGGAACTGACCCTGGGTCCTCTGTGAGAACCACCAGTGCTCTTAACCACTGAGCCATCCATCTCCCCAGATCAATAAAAACACGGAGATAAAGAAAACTTAATAAAACTTCTCTAAGATTTATTTAGCCTCAAATTGATAATCAGTACATTATTAAAATTAACAAGCTACTATATATATATATGTATAAAATGGGCTGGAAAGATGATTCAGTGGGTAAGAACATTTGCTGCACAAACATGAAGACCAGAGTTCAAATTCCCAGCACCCACGCAAAGGCCTGGCACAGTCACACCTGAGCCTGTGACGTCAGTGATATGGGGGGTAAAGGCAGGAGGATCTTTGGGGCTTGTTGGCTGCTAACCTATCTCCAGGCTCAGTGAGAGACACTGTCTCAAAGGAACAAGGCAGAGAGTGGTTCAGCAGGACACCCAGTGTCAGCCTCTGAATGCACCTGCGCACGCGCACACGCGCACACACACACACACACACACACACACACACACACACACACGCACGCACAGAGTTGGGCATGGAGGCACACACCTGTAATTCCAGCACTCAGGAGAGACTGACACAGGAGGATTACCACTAGTTCAAGACCAGCCGGGATTACATACTGAGACCCTATCTCAATATTAAATAAATAAATGAAAAATAAAACAACAAAAATTGTAATGTTTCACTTTACAGTTAAGTTCATGACAGGAGCCCTGAGCAGCACTGGCTTGCACTGTTTTGAGACGGTCCCTCACATACCTGGGAAGAAGCTACTGTTTGTCAGTCGTGTGACTTTGGACTAACCAGCTGAACCACTGAGCGCATCCTCAGCTGTAAAAAAGGACAGAAACAGCATGTCAGTCCCAGGACTATTATGTGGAATAGATGAACAGAGGCATGCAGTGCCCTTGAGGAAGTACCTGACATCTTAGGGCATCAACCAACCAACACAACAGCTGTCCCACCCACTGGGTGGGAGGCAGGCGTGGTCCTGAGCCCAGCTCTCACACTGGAGCCAGCATTGTAAGCCTTGTCTTTCTGTTGCTTCTGAAGACAAAAACAGATAGATAGGAATCTATGGTCTCACAGATAGAAAAATGATTAACTCAGAGCAAGGGACAACAGACAGGTACTGAAATGGAAACAGGACTAAAGGAGCTGGAGAGATGGCTCAGGAGTTAAGAGCACTGGCTGCTCTTGCAGAGGACCCAGATTTGGTTCCCAGCACCCACATGATGACTAACAATCATCTGTAACAGGAGTTCCAGAGGACCCAACGCCCTCTTCTGGCCTCTGTGGACACTGCATACACGAGGTGCACTTACATACACGCAGGCAAGACACTCATACACATAAAATAAAATCAACCTTAAAGAAAAGAAAAAGGGCTCTAAAGACAAAGGAGAAGAGAGCTGAGTGGTGCACCTTCAGAGGTTTGGGGGAACCAGGGGCACCCCTGAATATGGCTGGCACCTTCCACTAGACCAGGCACAGATGGAATAAAAGGAGACATCCAATAGCACCGGTGTACTCTCTGCTTCCCCGCTGCCAAGAGGCGAGCAGCTCTGATCCGCCATGCTGCTCTGCCACAATGTTCTGCCTTCACCCCAGCAATAGGGCCAACTGGCTATGGAACAAAGCCTCTGAAACTGTGAGGCAAAATTAATCTTCTCTCTTCAGTATTTTTTTCTCTCAGGTATTTTGTCATGACAACAAAAAGCTCAATGCACATAGCACCCCACAAACATTAGCTGTTCTCATTATTCCCGTGAGGCTCTCAATGCAAGTATACAAAACAGCGAACATAAATTGTGATTTGTTTCTAAAGGAATACACACAATACACATATGTAAACAGTGCTTTGCGGTAAATAAATACATATAGCAGGTGAATAGGTGATCAAGGTCTTGAGAATACCATTCCTAACTGTACATCGACTTTTGAATACTCTGATGTTGATGGATTCTACAGCTCACCAAAATAAGTGAGACAAGGAATCTATTTTGTCCGTTTTGTGGTTGGATCCCAAAGCTCCAGTGTTGGGCAGGCTCATGAATCACACTTACTGGGTAACTCCTCCTTGCCAATATATTGCCAGGCACTCTGAGACTATGAGGTCCATGAACAGAGGCCCCTGCAGCCTAACAAGAGAGCAGGAAATGAGGATGAAAGAAGAGGCGAGAGTCAGCTCACATCAGTGACAGGTACAACTCCAAAAGAGCCAAATAAACTCACCATTTCCCTTGTTGTTCTCATTCATTCATTCATTCATTCATTCCTTCAGGTCGTTTTGAGACAGGGTTTCCCTGCAGCCCCGGCTGGCCTGAACTCACTATGTAGACCAGGCTGGCCTCCATCTCACAGAGATCCACTTGCCTCTGTTTTCCTAGTGCTGGGATTAAAGGCATCAGTCACCACACTCAGCTTCAATTTACTTTTTTATATTCATTTATTTAGGTGTGCACACATATGTGCACACCTAAGGTGTATGTATAGGTCAAAGGACAACCTGTAGGAGTCTGTTCTTCAACCATGTGGTTTTGGGGGCTTGAACTCAGGTCATCGGGCTTGGTGGCAAGTGCCTTTACCCACTGAGCCATCTCACCAGGCTACATTACTGTTGGCTTCTGTTGGGAATGGAATTGTGCTCCCTTCCAAATCCTTGTTAAAGTCCTAACTCCAAGGCTCTCAGAATATGACAGAATTTTGAGATACTGCTTTTAAAGTAACTAGAAGACTGGAGATAGAACTTAGTGAGAGCACCTGCTTAGCATGTGTGAGCCCTGGACCTGAACGTTTAAAAAAAAAAAAAAGTAATTATGTTAATATAGAAGTAGTCATGTTAATCTACAAAGGGACAACAGAAGCATTCTCCCACATCATCGGGGAGGTCTCAGAAGCAAAGTCCCTTTAATTAGGTGTGTGCATGCATGCACATGCCTTCATCTTGAACTTCTCTCCAAAAACGTGAGAACACATGCATCTATTCTTAGCCAGGCAGAATGGGGCACACCTATAATCCCAGCACGTGGGAGGTGGAGGTGGGAGGATCAGGAGTTCAAGGCCAGCTCAGACTACACAGAGTTTGAGGGCAGCCTTGGCTACACAAGACCCCCCCCCCATCTCAAAAAAGAAAATTACTGGGGCTGGAGAGATGGCTCAGTGGTTGAGAGCACTGGCAGCTCCTGCAGAGGACCCGGGTTCAATTCTCAACACCCACATGGTAGGTCATAATCACCTGTAACTCCAGTTCCGGGGATCTGATGCCCTCTTCTGACCTCCAAAGGCACTGCATGCATGTGGTGCACATACACTCAGGCACACACATGCACATATAAAATTAGTTTTTAAAAAAAGAGAAAGGGGGCTGGAGAGAGGACTCTGTGGTTAAGAGCACTGGCTGCTCTACCAGAGGACCTGGGTTCAATTCCCAGGCTAACAACCATCTGTAAAATAATAAATAAAATATTTTTAAAATATATATTTTTTATTTTTATTTTATGTTATGAGTGTATTGCCTGCATGTAGGTAAGTGCACCCGTGTAGTGCGATGCCCGCGGAGGACCGAAGAGGCCGTTGGATCCCCTGGAACTAGAGTTACAGATGGTTGTTAGCTGCCATGTGGGTGCTGGGATTCAAGCACGGTCTTCTGCAAGAACAACCAGTGTTCTTGACTGCTGAGTCATCTCTCCAGCCCCAAAATAAAATATTTTTTAAAAAGATAAAAATTGCCTCAACATTTTCAGACATAAAAAATTGTACTCAGACATCATATGTGGAGTGACAGACATTCAGGGCCACATGACTACAACACATAACAAGAGCTACAGAAACATATAGTATGTACGGACACAGCGATACCAAAATATCACCACACACAGCACATATGTAAACAGTACTCATAAATAAATAAATACATATAACTGGTCAGTAGTCATCCAAGAGCAGCCTCCCTTCCTGCAAGTGGTTCTATCATTGACTCTGAAAACAAACGTATAAAGGCACTCCTAATGTTCCCTTTGGCAGGAGGGGAAACTAAGGCACAGAAACATTCTCATTCAGTGTCATGCTGCCAGAAAGGCAAGGGATTGGCGGGCTGGGCATCACGGAGCCAGGACATCCCAAACGCTTCCAGGTCCAGGTCCTCCTCCAGTCAGACCCTGAGACTCGTGAAGCATCCCCCATAGTGACCGTCCGTGTTCTTCAACCCAATCGTGACCCCGTTCTTCCCACGAGTAGGTTAAGAGACGTCACGAGGTCTTGGAGTCCACCCCCATCCGCTCACCTCCCTCCTGGGAACGCAGGCCTCAAGCGCCAACCCCTGCAGCGGAAGTGCTCTGGCAACGCTGAGCGCCAGAACTACAACTCCCAGAATTCCTAGAGTCAAGACCCGCCTACTAGCCGGAAGTGTCTGCGCCGGCGCGTCTCCCTTGAGTGGTGTTCTTCAGAGTCTCGGGGAAGACCCGACTTTGTTTTCTTGCCCTCAAGCAGCCGAAAACCAACCACACACGCAGAATACTGAATTGTATTTTAGTTTCCCCATTTGCCCCATGGAGCTAGTGTAAAGTCGCGCTTTCCCCCGGAGGAGAAATGCGCTCATCGCGCAAAGCATCTGGACTACATGTCCCAGAATCCTCTGTAAGGCTGTGTTTCCCGCCAGTCCGCAATTTTTCTTTTGTTGCATATTTGTCATTTCAGCACTCCAGAGGCCGAGGTAGGAGTCGCGCGTGGGTTTGAAGAGAAAAATGATTTTTTTTAACAGTGTTACTCTCTACATACTTAAATCTTGTATAAGTTTTATGATATTATGTAGCTGCTGTTACAGAGTTCAAAATTGAATTGTGTTAGCAACCAGACCTAAGTTATTCATTTTGCCCAGAGCAGCCATTTCAGCAGTGACTTTTGCCCTACTTATGGGAAATACCCAGAAGGGGGAACAACCTTGAGTTCCGTGAAAATGGCCTACATAAAACCACGGAATGTGCTGATCTGGGACATCCTGCTTCTGGCTAACTGCTTATTTTGCTTCTGTAACTTGCTTGCTCTGCTATTTTAGGTCACCTTGACATGTAATATGAGACCACCGTGTTATTCAGTGACTATCTGGTAACTGCTGATTTTGGCTTCTGTTACAATGCTTGTTATGGCTAGGTACTTGGCTAATTTTAAAATTGCCAAGTTGTACGCGTGCTTCACTTGACTGCACAATGAAAGGCTGTTGACTGATGAATTCAAAATATGCTATGTTGTACAAACCTGACTGGCCCACAGACGTTCTATTTGGGCAGTGTGTTCTATAATCCTATGAAAACCCTGGCCCTTTGTCCTAGTTTGATTCTCCATTGCTGCAACAAAACACTCTGACCACTACCAACTTGGGGAGGAAAGCGTTTATTCAGCTTACATCTCGTCGGTCATAGTTCATCAAGGAGCCCAAGGTAGGAACTCAGGCAAGAACCTGAAGGCAGGAGGACAGGACATGGAGAAACACTGTTTACTGGCTTGATCCCCTGGCCCCCACTCAGCCTGCTTTCTTATGCAACACAGGCCCACCTTCCCAGGGGTAGCACCACCCACAGTGATCTGGGCCCACATCACACAACAATCAAGAAGCTGCCCCACAGACGTGGCCACAGGGCAGTCGAATGAAGGCAAGTCCCAATTGAGGCTCTCTCAACCCAGATGAGTCAAGTTCACACTAAAGCTATCCAGCACACCGGTTAAAGTCCAGGGCTCTTTCTGCTCCCGAGATAGACAGCCCCACTGGTCGTAATAAAATTTTACCTTGCTACCTTCCACTGAAGTGGTGTTGGTGATTTTTTTTGTGAACTCTGACCTGTAACATTTGGAGGTTCCACCAGATCCGGAGGGCCTTGTGTGCTGGCGTTTTTGGTGAACTCCCTGTGAGGGGACCTGCTTTTCAGTCCTCACCACTCCTGTATTCCCCAGGCCTTCCCGCCACACCACCAGCAAGGTAAGAGTGCACTCCAGAAATCATTTTGTTTTGGTTTCTCTGTTGATTTTGGCTAGCCGGTGACTTTGCCATCTGGTTCTGGGATCTGATCAGACTTATTAGGCAGGAAGCTGGACGCAGCAAACCTCCCCCTAGTTGGGCACTGAAGGGGACACCCCCAGACCCGCCTGGCTATGAAGTCTAATGTTTAGGTCATTTTTCTGGGTCTTAGACCTAGTGGCAACCTGGTTGGTGTTGTCTGTTTGTGCATATCTTATTCTGTGTTTTAGAATAGTGTCTGTTTTTCTCATGGGTCAGAATGAGTCTAAGAGTGCTACCCCATTGGAATGTATGTTAAACAATTTCTCTGATTTTAGGAAAAGAGCAGGAAGCTATGGCTTTTGAGTCAAAGCCCCCAGACTCCAGACCTGTGTGAACTAGAATGGCCAACCTTCTATGAGACCAATTAGCCCCCTGAAGGAACTTATGATCTAACCATCACGGCTTCTGTTTGCAGGATTTGTAACCACTTTCATCCTGACCAGATCCCCTACATAGTTACATGGGTTGATCTACTTAATGACTCGCCACAATGGATCAAATGATGCCAGAAGGCTTCTCAGCCGAAGAGGACATCTCTACTTCGTCCCTTGGCTCCCCCCCACTCTCTTCCCTGTTTCTAAACCTAAGAGATTTTACCCTGTTATCCAGGAGAATGAGGATCCCCTAGACCTCCCTCCCTATATTCCCCAGGTTCTGTGACCTCCACCACAAGCAGATTCTGCTGATGACAATTCCCCTCCAGATGGTGATATGCAAATCTTATCCCACACCCAGACGGGAACCAGATATGGAGACTGGCTGGAGCCTCCACATCCCAGGTTCCCCCAGCCCTTTAACCTCTGTGAGAGGTCACCTCCACACGTAGAAACAATGGGGAAGAAGGCCAATCTCTGTTTGTTTATGCCCCCTTTTCCACTACTGATCTTTATAACTGGAAGTCTCAGAACCCTTCTTTTTCAGAGGACCCCTCCAAATGCACTGATTTGCTCAGTTCCATTTTTATAACCTATTGTTCCACCTGGGACGATTGCCATCAGCTCCTGCAGGTACTCTTCACCTCTGAGGAACAAACCAGGATTCTGCAAGAGGCTACCCATTCTGTCCTGGGGGCAGATGGCCTCCCCTCGCAAGACCGGACAGTTATTGAGACGGTCTTTCCATCTGCCCGACTACAATGGAACCCCAACACCACTGAGGGGCGGGATCACCTTTCCAGGTACTACCAGACTCTGTTGCAGAGACTGAGAATGGCAGCCCAGAAACCCACAAATTTATCTAAGGTCAGTCAGACTGTACAGGAGCCAGGTGAGTCCCCAGCTGCCTTTCTTGAAAGGCTTTACCAAGCCACCGCCTCTACACCCCTATTGACCCTAAGGACCTTAAATATTGCCTTCGTTTCTCAGTCAGCCCCAGACATCAGGAAAAAACTACAGAAAGTAGAGGGCTTCAAAGGAAAATTAATATCTGAGTTAATGGAAATAGACCAGAGGGTTTATATTAACCAGGACTCCCTCACTCAGGAACAAGGAAAGGAGATAAGAAAGGTGTTAATGGCTTCTCTAGGAAGGGATATTAGGCAGCCTCAGAGGGACGGGAAAGATCTCTGTAACCCTCCAAGGCATGGGTCAGACAAGCCCAGGATCAGAAGAAACCAGTGTACTTACTACAAAGAAGGCCCCTGGAAGGATGAATGCCCTAACTGCAAGGGAAAAGAGACTTCCCTGGCTGTTAAAGAGGCAGGACATGGCCTTGGTGTTTCCCTCAATCTTCAGGAACCAAGGGTCACTTTACAGGTAGAAGGGAAACCTACCAGATTCATGGTAGACACTGAGGCCACCCAGGTAGTAGCCAAAAAGCTACTAAATGAGATTGTACCTCGATTTGGCATCCCTATTTGTCTGGGGTCTGACAGTGGCCTGGCTTTCATAGCCCATATCTCTAAATCCTTAGCTTCTTCCCTCCAGATAGACTGGAAACTGCATTGTGTGTATCACCCCCAGAGTTCAGGTCAGGTAGAATGAATGAATAGAACTCTCCAGGAGACTTTAAGTAAGTTAATAACAGAGACTGATGGTAACTGGGTGAGTACTCTTCCCTTTTCCCTTCTCAAGGCGAGGTGTACCTCCTATGTGAAAGAAAGAAATTACTCCCTTTGAGATTTTGTTTGGACGACCTCCACCCTTCATCCCTCACTTGGGAGAGGAACACTTGGTGGAAATATCTAATCACAGACTTTTACAGGCTCTACAAAGCACCCTAAGCCAGGTGCAAGGCCTGGTGCAGGAGACTCCGTGAGTCTGATCATCCCCAGCTGACCACTGATCAGGCGGATTTGGAACCTGGTGACTGGGTCTGGGTCCGCAGACATCAAATGCCTAACCTCGAACCCAAGTGGACTGGCCTGTACCAACAGCTGTTAAAGTTGCCAGACAGGCCCACTGGATACACCGCTCCCAGGTTAAAAGAACTCATCCGGATCACATTCCCGAAACATGGACGGTAAAAAGAATAGACAAGCCCTTCAAGATCAGACTGGTAAAAGAATCTTAATTCTTAGTCTATCTCCTGGATGGTAAAAACTGTAACTGGGTATGGAGACCAAAATCCCCACACACCATCCCCTGATAACTGGGTAGTTAAAAGAACCTCAGATGGCAAGATTTTAGCCACCAATACAACCACCAGTTATCCCCCTACTCTCCAGTTCGACCTCTGTGACCTGTTTTCTTTACAAGTGAGGGTAACTGTTCATGTCTCATCTCCTCAAATCTGGGGATGCGGGAGCCCCCATCATGAAAGGCATCTACAAAACTTACAGGTTTATGGATGCCCAGCAGATGGGGGTCCAGACTGTAACCATGAAAATGAATGGGATTGTGGAACCTGGAGTTGTGAAATATTTGCCTCCTGGATTGGATCAAAGGATAGATGGATTTCCCTCCAACGTGGCACCGCTGGGTTGACCATGGGGAAACTCAACCCCCTAGTCTTAAAAATATTAAAGGGGGATGATAAAAGCTGGCTTGCGGGAAGGACCTGGGGAATACGGCTTTATGCCTCTGGAAAGGATCCTGGGTCAGAATTCACTATTCAGAAGTTCGAGATCCCACTAATCCCTCCAGTGACCATTGGCCCTAATAAGGTCCTCAACCCTCCCTTACCACCAAAACCACCTCCTACCAATTATGTCAGTTCCAATGATGTTTCTCGATGGGGACCCCTGAATTATATAATTCTTTGCTCTATACTTATGAGTTTTTCAATGCTAATAATCCAGACCTCACTAAGGACTGCTGGCTCTGCTTAGACCCCCTACTCCCTTATTATCTAGGGATAGAGGCCATTAGGTCTATAGGAGCAAATTCCTCCTTTGTCCAGAATCTCACATCTAACAAAGTGCTTAAAGGAAACTTCTGCCCCTGGGGCTCTAAACCCATGCTCATCCTTGGTAGTCTATCAGGTAAAGGAGCATGTTTCTATGGTCATACCTATAACTTATCCCTGTCCCCTTACCAAGGGATATGTAATCAATCCAGTCCCCTTACTCTACCCCCAGGAGGGCCATACTATCTAGTCCCACCTGAAGGAACCTGGTTCACTTGTACTTCCGGACTACCTCCCTGTATAAGTCAGAAGTGCCTGGCTTCCTCAGGCGAACTCTGTATTCTGGTCACTTTATCCCTCAAGTCTATTACTATTTGGGTATAGAAGGATAGGAACATCTTGTACCTCCAATAGGTGCCCGCTTTTCTAGGGGATCTGTGACAGCCATTCTGGTACCTATGTTAGTAGGAACAGGAATAGTGGGACCTACAGGGGCAGGGACAGCCACCCTAATCAAAGGAGAAATAAATTTCAAATTTCTTACCCAACAGATAAACCTAGACTTAAAAGACATAGAACATCAAATTAAAAATCTAACTTATTCCCTCGACTCGTTAGCTGAGGTAGTGTTACAAAACCACTGAAGGATAAACATTGTCTTTATGCAAGAAGTTGGTTTATGCATGGCATTAGGTGAAAAATGTTTCTATGCCAGCCATACTGGAGTTATTAGAAATAGTATTAGATTGGTCCAACAGAGAATTAACACCAGAGAACAGGAACTTATTATCCACCAAAACTGGTATGAGTCCTTATTTTTCTGGTCACCCTAGCTGACCACATTGTTCAGTGCTGTTGCAGGCCCATTAGTCCTGATTCTAGTACTCACCTTTGGGCCTTGTGTCCTAAATGCTCTTATAAAATTCATTAATCAGAGACTCCAAACTAATGGTGTTAAGAAACCAGTGTGTACAACTTGTACCATTTGGAGAAATACAAGAAGAAAACTTAAGCTAGGTCAAAGAATTAACCTTACTCTCAACAGGAGTGGGGAATGAACTGTATTAGCAACCTGACCCAAGTTACTCCATTTTACCCACAGTGGCTATTTCAACAGTGACTTCTGTTCCACTTATGGGAAATACCCAGAAGGGAAGCAGCCTTGAGTTCTGAGAAAATGGCCTAACCACAAAACCGTGGAATGTGCTAATCTGAGACATTCTACATCTGGCTAACTGCTTGTTTTCCTTCTGTAACCCACTTGCTATTTCAGGTCACCTCGACACAAAGTATGAGACCACCCTGTTATTCAGTGACCATCTGGTAACTGCTGATTTTGGCTTCTGTTACAATGCTTGTTGTGGTAGGTACTTGGCTAATTTAAAAATTGCCAAATTGTATGCTTGCTTCACTTGCCCGCACAATAACAGGCTGTTGACTGATGAATTCAAAATCTGCTATCTTGTACAAACCTCATTGGCTCACAGATATTCTATTTAGGCAGTGTGTTCTATAATCCTATAAAAACCCTGGCTGGTGAAAGTCCAGGGCTGCTTCAACTCCTGAGATAGACAGCTTGGCTGGTCATAATAAAATTTTACCTTGCTACTTTCCACTGAAGTGGTGTTGGTGATTTTCTTGCGAACTCCGACCTGTAACACGTGGTAACTCCTGATTTTGGCTTGTGTTACAATACCTGCATGTTGTGGCTAGGTAGTTGGCTAATTTTAAATTGCCAAGTTGTACACTCCTCGTTGGATGTCTCTTTGAATGAAACCTTTGTAATCCTATAAAAACTCCTGCTAAAAACTGTTCGAGGCTGCTTCTACTCCCGAGATAGACAGCCTGGTTGGTCGCAATAAAGTTTTACCTAGCGACTTTCTACTGAAGTGATGTTGGTGATTTTGTGCGAACTCCGACCTGTAACATTTGGAGGTCCTACCAAGATCCTGAGGGCCTTGTGGGCCCAGTGGTTTTGGTGAACTGCCCATGAGGGGACCTGTTTTTCAGTCCCAATTGCTCCTGGCTTTTCCTGCCACACCACCTGCAAGGTAAGAACGTGCTTGAGAAACCAATTTTTGGTTTCTCCATTGATTTTAGCTAGCCGGCAACTTTTCGCCATCTGGTTCTGGGATCTGATCAGACTTACTAGGTGGGAAGCTGGATGCAGCAAACCTCCCCCTCCCCCGGACCCACCTGGCTACCAAGTCTAAAGTTTGGCCATTTTTCTGGAACTTAGACCTAGTGGCAACCCAGTTGGTGTTGTCTGTGCTTGTCTTAATCTGTGTTTTGAAATATTGTCTGTCTTTGTCATGGGTCAAACTGCATCTAAGAGTGCTACCCCATTGGATTGTATGTTAAACAATTTTTCTGATTTTAGGAAAAGAGCAGGAGGGTATGGCTTTTGAGTCAAAGCCCCCAGACTCCAGACCCTGTGTGAACTAGAGTGGCCAACCGTCTGTGAGATCAATTGGCCTTCTGAGGGAACTTATGATCTAAATATTGCAGCTTCTGTTTGCAGGATTTGTAACCAGTTTCATCCTGACCAGATTCCCTACATAGTTACATGGGTTGATCTACTTAATGACCCGCCACAATGGATGAAACAATGCCAGAAGACTTCTCAGCCAAAGCGGACATCTCCACCTCATCCCTTGGCTCCCCCTGCTCCCTCCCTGTTTTTAAACCTAAGAGATTGTACCCTCTTTTCCAGGAGGATGAGCATCCCCTAGATCCCCCTCCCTATGTTCCCCAGGTTCCTTGACCTCCACCACGAGCTGATTCTGCTGATGACAATTCCCCTCCAGATGGTGATATGCAAAGCCCATCCCACACCCAGACAGGGACCAGATACAGAGACTCTCACCCTCCAATTGGGGCCTCCACATCCCAGGCTCCACCAGCCCTTTTACCTTTGTAGGAGGTTACTCCGGCACTCAGAAACAATGAGGAAGAAGGCCAGTCTGTGTTAGTTTATGCTGCTTTTTCCACTACTGATCTTTATAACTGGAAGTCTCAGAACTCTCCCTTTTCAGAGGACCCCTCCAAATGCACTGATTTGCTCAGTTCCATTTTTATAACCCATTGTCCCATCTGGGACAATTGCCATCAGTTCCTCCTGCAGGTGCTCTTCTCCTCTGAGGAACGAACCAGGATTCTGTGAGAGGCTACCCATTCTGTCCTGGGGGCAGATGGCCTCCCATTGCAAGACCAGGCAGTTATTGAGACAGTCTTTCCATCTCCCCAACCACAGTGGAACCCCAACACTGCTGAGGGGCAGGATCACCTTGCCAGGTACTGCCAGACTCTGTTGCAGGGACTGAGAGCAGCAGCCTAGAAACCCACAAATTTACCTAAAGTCAGTCAGACTGTACAGGAGCCAGGTGAGTCTCCAGCTGCCTTTTTTGAAGGGCTTTACCAAGCCACCACCTCTACACCCCTATTGACCCCAAGGTGCCTGAGAACCGAAGGACCTTAAATATTGCCTCTGCTTCTCAGTTGGCCCTGTAGTTTTTAGAAAAAACTACAAAAACTAGAAGGCTTCAAAGGGAATTTAATATCTGAGTTATTGGAGATAGCCCATAGAGCCTATATTAACCAGGACTCCCTCATTCAGGAGCAGGAAAGGAAATAGGAAAAGTGTTAGTGGCCTCTTTAGGAAGGGACATTAGGCGGCCTCAGAGGGAAAGGAGAGATCCCGGTAAGACTTCGAGGGATGGGGTCAGACAAGCCCAGGCTCAGGAGAAAACAGTGCACTTACTGCAAGGAAGAAGGTCACTGGAAGAGTGTATGCCCTAACCACAAGGGAAAAGAGACTGCCCTGACTGTTAGGGAGGCATGGCATGGCCTTGCTTTTTCCCTCAATCCCCAGCAACGAAGGATCATTTTACAGGTAGAAGGGAAGCCTACCAGATTCATGGTAGACATTGGGGCTGCCATTTCAGTGCTAACAGAGCACTTAGGTACTCCTGAGGATAAAAAGTTAGCAACCTAACCTAAGTTACTCATTTTGCCCACAGCTGCTATTTCAGCAGTGGCTTTTGCCTTACTTATGGGAAATACCCAGAAGGGGAGAAACCTTGAGTTCCGAGAAGATGGCCTAACCACAAAGTCGTGGAATGTGCTGATCTGGGACATCCTGCATCTGGCTAACTGCTTGTTTTGCTTCTGTAACTTGCTTGCTCTGCTATTTTAGGTCACTTTGACATGTATGAGACTGCCCTGTTATTCAGTGACCATCTGGTAACTGCTGATTTTGGCTTCTGTTACAGTGCTTACATGTTGTGGCTAGGTAGTTGGCTAATTTTACATTGCCGACTTGTACACTCCTCATTGGATGTCTGAGTAAAGCCTTTGTACCACTATAAAAATGCCTGCTAAAAACCATTTGAGACTACTTCTACTCCCGATATAGACAGCCTGGTCGGTCATAATAAAGTTTTACCTAGGTACTTTCTACTGAAGTGGTATTGGTGATTTTGCATGAACTCTGACCTGTAACAGAAATCACCTGGAAAAGCCCACTCAGACTCAAAAAGTTCAGAATCAGCCAAATTTATTTAGCTGGACAGTGACTGCGCTCTCTGAGCCAATTTCAGAGAATGCAGCACTAACTGGGAGGGGATGGGAGTTTTTAAAGGTAAAAAACGGAAGACATCTGGCATTTTAGTTAAGTAATTACAAAGTGTTAATGTTTTACAAGTTATCTGGTTCCTTTGAGTACACGTTTTTGAGAAACTTAAGCTAGCTCCTGTTGAGCAAACCAGCAGATGCACATAAAGATAAGCATTACTGCAGTGTCTGGAAGATGACACCATTGTTTGTGGTCAGCCATCTGGGCTTCTTAGGGGAAGATGAGGCAGCTTCCTGGAATTGGGTTTAGTCAAAGGTCAATCTTGCCCTAGTCAGGGGAACAAAATGTAGAGACAGTAACAAGATGACGATGAAGTTAAACTGCCACACTGCTATAACCTTGGTGACTGCATCTGCAACTTCTGACCACAAAACCACCCTTTGTAAAACTGCCTTGAGAAAGGTTTCTTTTCAGTTACCCTGAGAAAACAGCTGCTTGCAATCAATCTTGCATGTCTTAGCCTTTGCTGACAATCCTCACTTCTGTAAACTTCAACCCGCCCCTTTGCCTTTTTGTGGTGATCCTGAGAACCATTTTCTGAAAGACACCTACACAAAGCAAAAAAAAAAAAAAATCCTATATAAATGGACGGGACCACAACTTCAAAGCTTTAACTTACCTTGGAACTTGTGCATTAAATAAGTGGTGTTAGATTTAGGAGGGCAGAAAAGGGAGGGAGTTTAAAATTAAGAAATAAGAACCAGAGCCAGATGTGCAACAGGCAAGGAATGTGTCCTTTTTATTCAGAGGACAGTGGAGGACCAAAACTGTTCCTCAAGAAGACATCTGTGTCAAGGGGAAGGGTGGTTCCCACATTTACAGGAATTCTGCTGTCCATAGCTGCAGGTATTTACTTGGTGCCAGGGTCCGGAGTCCTTGAGGGTCTCTCTCCCAAGATTGTTTTCTCAGGCAGGCAAGCTATCTTACGGCACTAAAGGAGACAGGTTGGCTCCATAAACGATCTCTCTCCATCCAGGGAATGACCAGTTGATAAGGCTTGAGCAAGGCCAGACTGTCAATTTAGGGCCAGTTGGACACTTTAAGGTGTTGGGAGCCTGGGAGCCTGAGGTTCAACTGAGTTTCAGCTACCTCTCAAAACTGCTGACAGGCCTAAGCTGGCACCTTTCCATTCTGCCCACAGCCTTGGCCTGGAAACCCTGGCAGGCAGCCGGGGCCCACGGCCTTGGCTTGCAGCCAGGGCTCACAACCTTGGCCCACAACCTTGGCTCAGAGCTGGGGCCAGATAGCCTTGCTAGATAGCCTTGTCCCACTTGTTCTCTTTTCCAGCATATTGTTCTAT
>NW_008354956.1:606120-609341 GCF_000622305.1 Nannospalax galili | reverse complement strand
CACAAGCTCTGACTGATGTAATGGTTTGCAGTCTGTGTGCCTTTGTTCTCTTTCTCTATAAAACCTTATGCTTGAGCTTCAATAAACGAGACTTGATCAGACTCCTGTCTTGTCTCCATTTCTCTTGTCGTTTGCCTCATCCACGGCCCCACCCCCCAATTCAGGTACTTCGTGGAAGTTCTGCAGGCTGGAACCGAGTCACATTGCGGGGTGGCCTCCCACAGTGTGGCGCCCAACGTGGGGCCTGGATACCGGGGGATAACGTGAGGGTCCGATGACGAAGAAAGAAGGGGTGCACCCGTTCAAATAGTTCGGAGATGTCACAGTAGCCTGCTGTGACCGAGCCGACAGGTAAGTTGGTCGTTCAATCATGGGGCAAGAATTGAGTCAGCATCAGAAATATGTGATACAGCTAAGAGAAGCTTTACAGGCAAGAGGAGTAAAGGTTACAACTAAGGATTTATTTCATTTCTTTGATTTCATAAAAGACATCTGCCCATGGTTTCCCCAAGAGGGGATTATAGATGTAAACAGGTGGAGAAGAGTGGGAGATGCATTACAAGAATTTTATAAGGTGTTTGGACCAGGAAAGGTCCCTGTTACTGCTTTTTCTTATTGGAATTTGATTAAAGAATTAATAGACAGTAGAGATGTACATGAGCCTGTAGTGACAGCAATTGCTCGAGCTGAGGAAATTTTTAAAACTAGTTCTAAGTCAGAGTTGAGAGGAACTTCCAAGGGGGAGCCTCCAGAGCCTCCTGACTTGATTTCTCTTGATAGTGAAGATGAGAGCTCTGTTAAGATTGTAAGAAAGGAGTCCTTGAGGAAGGAGTCCTCAGAGTCAGTCAGAGGGAAGGGAGATCGAGAGGCTGATGCCCAGGAGCTTAAACAGGAGCACGTTCGTATCTATCCTCTTTTACCAGAGGCTCTTTTGTCAGAAGCCGCTTGTCCAGTCTTGGACACAGATGGCGCAGAGGCTGTGAGAGAAGGGGTGGTTAGTAAAGTTGAGGATGGATCTCAAAATGGCCGTGAGAGGCAAGTTTTGTGGCCTCCTCCTTCCTATGGTGTACCGCCTGTTCCAACTGTCATGGCGGCAATAGACCCTAGACCAGGATTGAGAGGACAGATGGAGCAGTTACAGGAGGACATTAAGTTGGAGGAGGCGCATCAGTCATTGATACTCAAACGCATTAAGCAAGAAGAGATGCGTCAGGCATTGATGCTTAAGTTACAAAAGCTTAGCTTAAATAATGATAATGAGGCTGTTATGGGTAAAGGAAGAGTGGATGGAAACAGAGCTTGCCCTGTTCTCAGGGGGCCTGGCCTTCATTCGTATAAGGAAAATTTTGATGGCACTGATAGGTTTTCCTCTCCTATGGAGGTTTTTCCTGTAACGGAAACAGTGGATGACCAGAGACAGGCAAGGCAACATCATAAAGGATTTCAGTTTCCACTGATCAAAGAGTTAAAGCTTGCTGTGTCTCAATATGGAGCTACAGTTCCGTTTACTGTAGCTATTATAGAAACTGAATCTGAAAATTGGCTAACTCCTACTGATTGGAATCAGTTGGTGAAGGCAGTTCTTAGTGGAGGTGATTATTTGTTATGGAAATCAGAGTTTTATGACAATTGTAGGGAGACAGCTAAGAGGAATCAACAATGTGGAAATGAATGGAGTTTTGATATGTTGATAGGTGGAGGTGAGTATGAGACTAATGAAAAACAGATACAGTATGATGCAGGTCTTTATGCGCAAATTCGAGCTGCTGTTCTAAAGGCATGGAGGAAGCTTCCAGTTAAAGGAGACCTGGGAACTTCTCTCACCTCTGTTAAGCAGGGGTCGGTCCGATGAGTCATTTGCAGATTTTGTTCATCGGTTGATGACCACAGCAGGAAGGATATTTGGAAGTATTGATGCAGGGCTAGAGTATGTGAAACAGTTGGCATATGAAAATGCTAGTCCTGCCTGTCAGGCAGCCATCAGACCTTATAGGAAAAAGACAGACTTGACTGGCTATATTCGCCTGTGTGCAGATATAGGACCATCTTATCAGCAGGGGCTCGCTATGGCAGTGGCCGAGAAGCATAGAGTTAAGGGCAAAGGATGTTTTAAGTGTGGTAAAAGTGGGCATTTTTCCCGGGATTGTAAGGCAGATAATGTTCAGCAGAAGACTGATGATGGGAAGAGTCCTAGGCTATGTCCCAGGTGTAGGAAGGGAAGGCATTGGCTCTGAGATTGTAAGTCTAAGACTGATATTGAAGGGAGGCCTCAGTGGCCGAGAAGCATAGAGTTAAGGGCAAAGGATGTTTTAAGTGTGGTAAAAGTGGGCATTTTTCCCGGGATTGTAAGGCAGATAATGTTCAGCAGAAGACTGATGATGGGAAGAGTCCTAGGCTATGTCCCAGGTGTAGGAAGGGAAGGCATTGGCTCTGAGATTGTAAGTCTAAGACTGATATTGAAGGGAGGCCTCTGCTTCCTCTTCAGGGAAACTGGTGGAGGGGCCAGCCCCAGGCCCCGAAACAAGCATTTGGGGCAGTCAATCTCGTTCCCGCCAACAGCAACAATCCGTTTCTAACCTCTGTAGAGCAACCCCAGGAAGCGCAGGACTGGACCTCAGTTCCTCCTCCCACACAGTATTAACTCCAGAGATGGGAGTTCAGACCATAGGAACTGGAATTTATGGACCACTACCCAAAGATACTTGTGGGCTGATATTAGGGCAAGGTAGTGCTGCTTTAAAAGGTTTATCTGTTGTGCCTGGGATAGTTGATGCAGATTATACTGGGGAAATTAGAATCATAGCCCGAGCTGTTGGCAACATAGTCACTATTCCCCAGGGGGAACGCTTTGCTCAAATAATTTTGGTACCTCTGGTTAAATCTGGTCACTCTGTTCAAAGTAAAAGTAGAGGCAATAAGAGCTTTGGTTCTTCTGATGCTTATTGGGTTCAGGCCATTACTTATAAAAAGCCTACATTAACTTTATGGCTTGATGGAAAAAGATTTGATGGTCTTATTGATACTGGAGCTGATGTTACTATTATTTCTGCTGAGGCCTGGCCTACAGCCTGGCCCACGGTGGAGACTCTGACTAATTTAAAAGGTATAGGGCAGAGTCAAAATCCAAGACAGAGTTCGAAATGTCTCACTTGGAAGGATTCTATGAATAATTCTGGCTTGATTAAACCTTTTGTGGTTCCTTATTTACCAGTAAACCTGTG
>NW_008354956.1:602143-605935 GCF_000622305.1 Nannospalax galili | reverse complement strand
CCCACTCACAGCAGAGAAGTTGGCAGCAGCCACTCGTTTGGTGCAGGAACAATTTGAGGCAGGGTGCATTGAAGAGACTTGTTCTCCATGGAACACGCCCATATTTGTTATTAAAAAGAAGTCAGGAAAATGGAGGTTACTGCAAGATTTAAGAGCAATTAATTCTACTATGGTTTTTATGGGGGCATTACAGCCAGGTTTGCCCTCGCCAGTTGCTATACTGAAAGGATATTTTAAGATAATACTAGATCTTAAGGATTGTTTTTTCACTATTCCCTTATACCCTGATGATCATAAACACTTTGCTTTTAGCCTTCCTTCTATTAATTTTAGAGAGCCTATGAAAAGATATCAGTGGAAGGTTTTGCCTCAAGGGATGGCCAATAGCCCTACTCTTTGTCAGAAATTTGTAGCCGCAGCTCTTCAGAATACTAGGAATATTTGGCCTTCCATGTATATAATTCATTATGTGGATGATATCCTGATAGCAGGTGCGTCAGGAGAAGAGGTGTTACAGTGTTATGCTCAGTTAAAATCTGATTTATTGGATGCGGGTTTGCAAATTGCTCCTGAGAAGATGCAAATGCAAGATCCTTATTCTTATTTAGTTTTTCAGATCGATGGACAAAAGATAACTAATCAAAAGGCTATTCTTAGGCTTGATAAATTGCAAACCTTAAATGATTTCCAAAAGTTGTTGGGTGATATTAATTGGCTACGTCCTTATCTTCCAAAAGTTATTGGGTGATATTAATTGGCTACATCCTTATTTGAAATTGACTACTGGCGAATTGAAGCCTCTCTTTGACATCCTTAAGAGGGATACAAAGCCAACTTCATCCAGGGAACTTACTGAGGAGGCTAGAGTTGCAATACGCAGAGTTGAGGAAGCAATTGCTAATCAATTTGTTACTAATGTTGATTATTGTAAACCTTTATGGCTCGTGATTTTTAATACTCAGCTGTTGCCCACGGGTCTTCTTTGGCAGGAGCCTGCTCATCCTCTTATGTGGGTACATTTACCTGCCTCCCCTAAAAGGGTGTTGCTTCCATATTATGATGCAGTAGCTGATTTAATAATTAATGGTCGGGACCACAGTCATAGATATTTTGGTGTGGACCCTTTTCATATTGTACAGCCTTATACTAAACATCAGGTTAACTGGTTACTCCAGAATTCAGAAACTTGGCTAATAGCTTGTGCTGCATTTTCAGGAGTTATAGATAATCATTATCCACCTGATAAGCTCGTTCAATTTTGTAATTTGCATACTTTCATTTTCCCACGCATTACCAGCCATCAACCTTTATCTACTGCTTTGTTAGTTTTTACGGATGGTTCCTCTAATGGGATGGCAGCCTATGCTTGGAATGATCAGGTTGTGCGATTTCAAACTAATAAAACCTCAGCACAACTTGTGGAACTGTCTGCTATTATATCAGTTCATTACCAGATCAGTTTTTTCTGCGTTCCCAGATATGCCTCTTAATGTATATACTGACAGTGCATACATAGCTCGTTCTGTACCTCTTTTGGAAACTGTTCCTATAATTGGGCATATTTCTGAAGCCGCGGAGCTGTTTCATCAGTGCCAGCACCTTATTCGCCAGAGAACAGCCCCATTCTTTTTAGGACACATTCGAGCGCATTCTAATCTTCCAGGGCCGTTAACGGCAGGCAATCAGATTGCTGATACAGCCACCAGACTTGTTGCTCTTGCTACTACGTCAGATATTGCACGAGCTCAACAGGCTCATGAGTTGCATCATCTTACTGCAGCTTCTTTGCAATTGATGTATAATCTTACCAGAAAACAGGCTAGACAAATTGTTAAAAGATGTCTGCACTTCCTCGCAAACAGGGGAAGCTACTAAACATGTTATTGCTCATTTGCTTCATTGTTTTTCTATATTGGGTATCCCTAAAAATATTAAGATGGACAATGATCCTGGATATGTTTCACATGCTTTTCAAAAATTCTGCGATGCTTTACAGATACAGCATACTACTGGTATTCCTTATAATCCACAAGGACAAGACATAGTTAAAAGGGCTCATTTGCTTATTAAGACTACATTGCATAAAATAAAGAAGGGGGAGTGGTATCCCAGTAGGGGATCCCCCAGGAATTTATTGAATCATGTACTTTTTATTTTGAATTTTCTAAAATTGGATGCTCATGGTAAATCAGCTGCAGATCGCTTTTGGCATTCGGAAACAAAATGGCATTATGCCATGGTCAAATGGAAAGACCCTCTGGATAATTCGTGGCATGGTCTGGATCCAGTATTAATATGGGGCAGAGGATCTGTCTGCGTTTACTCACAACAACATGACGCAGCCCGCTGGTTGCCTGAACACTTAGTAAAGCAAATAGATACTAATCAATGTTCCAGGGAAGATGAGGCTCCCTGAGAAATGGTTTTTTCTTCTTTCTGTTTTCTTTCAGACTGCAATGGCTTCTGTCTGCTGCATCCTGTTTCTCCTGATTGGCTTTGTTTGGTCACAGAAGGTGATGCAGTGGGAATTCCAAGTTAAAGAAGGGCATTCTAAGGACAACATGAAAACCGTTGGCACTACCCGCTGTTCAGTGGAAGTTTGTCAAACAGCCATCATCATTCCATTCACTCCGTCTATCTTATCTTCTACATCAAGGTCTAACATATGTTTCACTTATGATACCGGACGAAAGTGTATCACAGATAGTAATGATAAGGGTCCATTTATAACTTGCATAAACGACCCTTGGGACACCAGGTGGGAGAAAGAAGTTTGAGGAAAAATTTTTAAAAATAATGGATTTGCCTGGCTCCCGGCGGGGACTTTCTCAATTTCTCGCCAGTTGGTCTCTGCTGCCATTGACAAACAAGTAAAACAGGTTATTATCATGAGTGAAACTAAGCTTCAGTCTGCCATACAGTCAAACTCAAATTCTACCCTTAATCTTGCTCTTTGGCCTAATTATCTAAACTTTGCTTTGCGGTTGATGAATCTTTCTCATATTAATGCTTCATCGTGTATGTTGTGTGCCTTCTTGGTTCGGCCTTTGCTGGCCGCTGTTCCTGTTAATGATTTTTCTGCACTTAATACTGCTGTTGCTGGCATTATACCTTCTCCTCCTATGTCGTCAATTCCATTACTTCGTAATCCTGCTCACAATATTTCTCTCTGTTATATCACCACTGTTTATGTCTCTCCTTCTTTTACATGTCGCAACAATCGTTATATTAGCTCACCTCTATATCCTCCTCCTCTTATGTCTTTCTGGTGCAATGAATTCTCTGTATCAACAAATCACTATTTCCTCTCCAGGACCTTGTGTGCTAATTACTATTGTACCCCAGTTAAATATGTATACACCAGAGGAGTTTGCCTGGCTACTCTGCCCATGCATTAAGAGAGGAGTATTTATCCCTTTTGCAATTGGGATAGGATTTACTGTTTCTGCTAGTCTTTCTGCAGGGGCTTTGGGACATACGCTCTATACTGCAAAAGAATTTAATTCCCAATTACAACAAGTTATAGAATCCACAGCCAGTAGCCTTGCATCCTTGCAATGCCAGCTAACTTCCTTGGCACAAGTTGCCCTTCAAAATCGTAGGGCCCTTGATCTTATTACTGCTGAAAAGGGGGGAACTTGCCTTTTCTTACAGGAAGAATGCTGTTTCTACGTCAATGAATTGGGATTAGTGGAGCAGAATATACAGACCCTGCAGACCATCAGTTATAAACTGCATCATTTTTATCAAAGTCCTTCTAGATGGCTCGATTCTCCTTTCCTCCCCCCTCCC
>NW_008354956.1:578790-601442 GCF_000622305.1 Nannospalax galili | reverse complement strand
TGCTCTGACTGATGTAATGGTTTGCAGTCTGTGTGCCTTTGTTCTCTTTCTCTATAAAACCTTATGCTTGAGCTTCAATAAACGAGACTTGATCAGACTCCTGTCTTGTCTCCATTTCTCTTGTCGTTTGCCTCATCCACGGCCCCACCCCCCAATCCAGGTACTTCGTGGAAGTTCTGCGGGCTGGAACCGAGTCACATTGCGGGGTGGCCTCCCGCATTAAGGGATTTGTAGTTTTCCCTAATGAGGCTTTGGCTCTTCTGCAATTCATACATTTTATCAGTGAGCTCTCCACCTCTGGGTGAAGTGCTTAAAGGGTTTTTCTGGGGACCATGGAGTTAAGATTGATAGAAACCAGAAGTTCCCTGAGACAGCTGTCTTGCCCCTGCCACTATTGCTGCTTAGTCACATCCGTATCTCTGTCCTGTTACTCAAGATAAGCCTGAGCAAGCAGTCCCAGGAAGAGACCATAAATTTCTCAAGAATGTCCTGACCCACACATAGCCCCCTATAGCTGCAGCAACATCCTCATTCTCGAATCCTTTTATACTCCCTCACACCCTTCCTCTCTGCACAACTTCCATCCCGAGAGAAGGTTGTTTCCCCTTGCTGTGCTGAGTAAACACAGTCTCATCTGTCAGAGGTCTGGTGCTGGTCTTTCTCCCAACTCCACTCTCTCTCCTGCTCTCTGAATTCTAACAAAGATGACCGACCCCTGTCATCTTTAGGAAGATGCCACACTCTGTGCCACGTGGAATGGCCCCTGGAGGGGACCTTAGATCTTCCCTCTGTGGGAACCAGGTGGTGACAGGTTCCCCTGGACATCCCAGCCAGTTTCCATATATCGACTCCTGGTTACAAGTGGCTACCCTGTTGCCCTTGGGCCTGGTTCTGTGCAAATATAAAGAATGTAAGGTTCCTGTGACCTCGACCCACCCATGAAAGAAAAAAGAAAACCAGTAAAACTTATCCAAGGAGACCCAGAAGAGGGGTGGCTCACACATCTCCACAGGCAGTGTGTGATGTGGAGCTGCCACGTAAGCCCCAGCAGCAGCCAGTGGAGCTCAGCCACCCTGTCTGACTGCTGTGGTGGGTGGCAGTTGACAGAGCAGCTGAAACACTGGCCTCAGGAACCCTCTGCACAGCCCTGCCTTCCCTTTTCCACCTCTTCCTCCTCTTCCCCACATGTGAATGGCTAAAACCAAGGGCCCAGAGACGGATGGACATGCCTCCCCTCTACTGCCTCGTGTATATCTGCCCTCCGCCTGGGCTTTGCCAGCCACACTTCAGCACCCTCAGAGCTGGACAGCACCTGCCCCATAGAGCTACCCTCCAGCCAAGGACATAACAGGGTGTCCCATAACCCTCATCTCCTTCCCCAGGGGCCTCAGGGAACTGAGACTGGTATTAGAGTGAGAGCTGATGCTACTGACGGCTAAGGGTTTGCCATCTGACCTCAGGGAGCATCCTCAAGCCAAGTTGGGGGCGGGGGTGGCTCTGACTGGCAATGTTGATGGCCGTATTGGTGCCCAGGAAGGTGAATGGCACCTCTACTCTCCTGATATGAGAGGTACATATCAACCCAATTATTTTGCTGGAGGAAAAATCACCCCCTGGATTTGGCTGTGAACCTTATACCTATCATAATGGACCTAAGGCTAGAGCCCACTCTGATCAGACAGCAGCAGCTCCTTGTCCAGGGAAGCTCATTGAGGGATCTGGGGTCATATCCAATGTCTGCCCAATGCTGGGATCCTGATTGAATAGTGGTCTCCATGGAACACTCTACTGAGGCCAGTAAAGAAGCCAGGAGCAAACAACTACAGGCATGTCCAGCTACCTTCTTGCCCTTTGAGGTGGGAGCCTCTGATCATGACTGTGAAGAAATAATAAATGAAGTCTACTCAAGCAAGTCAGACTTGTCTTCGGTCAACCCAGAGCTGGAACTATTGACTAATGTGAACAGCTATATCCACGAATGGCCGCGCAAATCAAGGTATGTAATAACTACCATATAAAAAGTCATCAAGGCTGAGGCCCTACCACAGGGATGGTCATCACAGAAGGCAGGATTCTGGGCACTCATCCAAGCACTGAGAGACGCAGGCACAGAAGGAAAGCAAGTCAACATCTATACTGATTTGAGGTATGCTCTCACTACCCTGCATGCTCATGGGGATATCTATATATCTATATCTATAGCTATATATGTCTATATCTATCTATCTATCATCTATATATCTATAGATATTTCTTTATATGTATGTGTGTGTGTGTGTGTGTGTGTGTGTGTGTGTGCATAAAGAAAGGGGACTCTTGTCAGGTGTGGTAGTATACGCCTTTAATCCCAGCACTTGTGAGGTAGAGGCAGACAGATATCTGTGAGTTCCAGGGCAACCTGGTCCACATAGTGAGTTCCAGGCCAGCTGGAGCTACAAGGAGACTGTCTCAAAAGGACCAATAAATAAATAAATACAAATAAAAAGAGAAAGAAAGGACACTCTTAATGGCAGGAGGAAAAGATGAAAAATAAGGAGGAAAATCCTTCAGTTATCAGAGACAGTTTGGAATCCTTCACAAGTGGCGGAAATTCACTGCAAGGATCATCAGAAAGGAGATGACCCCATCCATGAAGGGAAGCCAGTTAGCTGATCGGGCAACCCAGGCTGTGAATTGATTAAGCGCAATAGCTGGCCATGAGTCAATTTCAAAAATCCTCCTGGCACCAGAGCTGCTGCCATCTACAAAGTACACTGAAGAAGAGGACCAATGGGCTGAGAAGGAAAGGGAACTGAAGGACCAGGAGGATGGTGGGATCCCAGGCCAAGGAACATTGTTGCTGCTAGAGCAGCAGCCCAGCTGGTAAGGTGGTATCATGAACTGACTGGCTCTAAAGAAAACAGCTGTGGGAAATTTATGGAGCCTATGTTACTTCATTCCTTCACCGAAACCAGCACAAGATGCATAATGTGGACACAACAATGCTGACCAAAGGCAGAAACTCAACCCAGGGGTGCAGACTGTTGGGACAATGCCCTTTGGAAGATCTGGAAGTAGATTTTACAGAAGTCAAGCCATGCTGCAGCTATTGATGCTTCTGTTCCCTGTGCCTATTCAGGATGGACTGAGACCTTTCCAGTTCGCACAGAACAGACGTGAAAAGTACTAAAAGCCCTCTTGGGGGTAAACGTTCCAAGTATGGGCTGCCACTCTCAACAGGATCAGACAGTGTGTCCGCCTTTATGTCTGAAGTAGTCCAAACATTGTCCAAAACTCTAGAAATCAAATAGAAACTTCACATAGCCTACAGGCCACGGAGCTCAGGGAAAGTTGAGCACATGAACTACCCTTAAGACTACTTTAGCAGGGCTGGGGAGATGGCTCAGTGGTTAAGAGCACTGGTTGCTTTTGCAGAGGACCTGGGTTCAGTTCCCAGCACCCACATGGTGGCTGACAACCGTCCATAACTCCAGTTCCAGGGGATCCAACACCTTCTGACCTCCACAGGCATTGCATGACACGGGTATACTTACATACATGGAGGCAATAGACTCACACATAAAATAAAAATAATAAAATATTTTTAAAATGCCATGCAATTCCTTTAATAGTATTACTAGCCCAGGCACTGTCTGTAACTCTGATGGCAATGGCCCCAGACAATTGATAACTATTAGGAAAGGGGACTTCAGCATTGCTTTATTTAGGCATAATGAATATATTCTTTGGTATCTTCTGTTTTTATAATCATCAATGTTCACCTCAACCCTGGAGCACTAGGAAGCCCCCAGCCTTCAGGTTCCCTACGCCAATGTAAAACAGCTTATGCCTACTCCTCCAACCATCCCACAAGCCACACCAGAATGCATCCTGGGCTACAGCTGGACCAGTCGCTTTCTTTGCAAGAGTTATAAACCTCTCCTGGGAAATTAAAACCCTTATAGATGAGAGGACTGGGCAGAAGAGACTTTAGACCTATGTTTTAAGAGAATTCTTGAATGAGGCCATGTGTTATATTATAGAAACTCAAAAATGTATCGAGGCATTTCTGAGGCAGGGGATGCATATATGACACCCCATGACTTCACATGTACCTGCTGCAGGACCATACTCCAACTACTAACTGCAAAACCACCACTAGAGTAACTAAGGGAAGGCCTCCCCTCCAGTCAGCCTGCTGATTACCCTGCCTTATCACCATTAATTCCTTTGGAAACCCAAGCATTGGTATTGGAACACATAACAAACTCTGGAGATAATTAGCACCACACACCAGTTAATAACTCAGAATCCCATTCTAGCAAATGACAGCTGGCTCTGTGTGCCCGCGAGCACTGTAAAGGGACTGGCCACCCCAGTTAATACCTCTGACCCAGAGTTAACATACATAAGGGACCCCATCAACTTTACTAAACCCGGATTGGAGATGTTTGCCTTAGCAGGAAAATCCCCTCAATGTGTCAAGGATCTTAGCTTTACAGATGCAACCGAATCTCTTGACTGCAATCAGACCCTGAGTTGTTCAGCCCTTGCTACCTGTCCAGCTGATGGAATATGGTGCACTAAATACTACTCAACCTTGTTTATTTGTGGCCAGGTAGCCTACAGCCACCTGCCCAAAGGATGGAAAGAAATTTGTACCTTGGCCCTCCTTACTCCTGAGATCATCCGGGGGACCAACCTGTGTCAATACCCCTGTTAGACATGCACTATAACAGACCAGAGAGAGCACCTATGTTAATCCTGCTCCTGGTAGCCTTGGGGATCACCTCAAGAACAGCCATGGGGTCAGGAAGAAGAGCCAACACAGATAAAAGCCAAGGGGCTCACCCAGCAGTATGAGCTTATTCAAGAACTATTGCAATCTTTTTAAATATGTTATTATTTTTATTTTATGTGTATGAGGTATTGCGTGCATACCTCATATGTACGTAAGTGCACCTGTGTTATACAATACCCATGGAAGTCAGAAGAGGGCATCAAATCCCCTGGAACTGGAGTTACAGATGGTTGTTAGCCTCCATGTGGGTGCTGGGAATTGAATCTGGGTCTTCTGCAAGAGCAATCAGTGCTCTTAACTCCCAAGCCTACTCTCCAGCTCCCACACTTGATCTTTATAGTTAGGTTCGCTAGCCACAGTAGCCCTCCAGAATAGAAGGGACTAGAGTTGTTGACTGCTGAAAGGGGGAGGGGGTCTGTATCTGCTCTTATAGGAAAAATGTTGCTTTTACGTGAAGTAACCTGGAGTCATACAAGATATGGTAAAATATATCCAGGATGAAATCCAAAACTGCAGGGAGGCTATAGCCTCACTTTGACCTTCACTGACCCCTTGGCTTTTGCAGCTAAAAGGCCCATTATCAGTTATCGTGGTAGAACTTGTCTTTGGGCCACATATCCCTTTCAGTTTGAGTAACTTCATTTCATCTTGTCTTGAAGACATGAAGTTACAGACGGTCCTGACCTCAGGGCCTTCATATCAAACCTTAATACAGGAAGACCCTGAAGACCCAGTGTTTGGAAAAACTACCTTCTAAGGGTTGATGGTACATATAAATAGGCATCAAGGAGGTGGTAGATGAGAAGGTGACATTTCTTTGTCTTTTTTCTTTTTTTTTTTGGCATTTTTGAGAAAGGGTCTCTCTGTAGCTCCAGCTGGCCTGGAACTTGCTATGTAGACCAGGTTAGCCTCAAATTCATAGAGATCTGCCTACCTCTGCCTCCTGAGTGCTGGGATTAAAGGCCTGTGCCACCACATCCAACGTTACAATGTTATTTCTTTTTGCACTCTTCCTTAAATTTTGTACAACTGACTAGTTTTGTGATTTGTTATGTATCCACCCTAAAATGTTTTCCTTCCCATGTCTTACAAAGTTTTCTTTCTCTGCAGTGCCCCTTGCTAAATATTTATTTATATTCATAAGAAAGTAAATACTAAAAAGTAGAACCTGCCATTACCTGGTAGAAACCTGCTTGCAACTATTTCGGGCCAGCATTATATCACCTTACTGAGAATGTCTTAACTTGGCTGAAGATGTCTTAACCCTTGCCCACTACATTTGCAGCTTTTGACCACAAAACCATCCTTTGTAAAACCGCCTTGAAAAAGTGGCCTTGAGAAAACTGCTGCTTGCAATCAATCTTGTTTCAGCCTTTCCTGGTAATCCTCACTTCTGTTAACTTGCTTCGAAACCGCCCCCCAATACCCCTTATTTTTGACCCTGAGAAGCATCTTCTGGAAGATACATAAATAAAGTTAAAAATTCACAGAAACTTGTATGCATCTATGGATGGGGTCCAGAACGTCAAAGTTTAAGCTTATTTGGGGTGGCAAGTGGTAAGTGCCCCACTCTCTAGGTGAAGTGCTTGATTTCCTGGCTGGCTGACTTTCCATAATAGGGAGGGAGACCTTGCCTCAAAAACAGCAGAGAAAAGAATTAGCACATGGAGGCTGAATCAGTACCTGTAGACTTCAGCTTCTATTTCCTCTTCTCTTTGTTCCCTTTTATACAACAGAAACTGGAATAAAGGAATGTTATGAGTAGGTCAAGAAATTAATAATAGGGGCTGGAGAGATGGGTCAGGGTTAAGGGTTAGGAGCACTCACTGCTCTTGCAGGGGACCCAGGTTTGGTTTCCAGAATTCACATGGTGGCTAACAACTGTCTGTAACTTCAGTTCCGGGGAATCCGACGCCCTCTTCTGACCTCTGTGGGCATTGCACAACATGGGTGCATTTACACTCATGCAGGCAATACACTTATACACAAAAAATAAAAATAATGAAATATTTTTAAAAAGAAATGAATAACTGATAATAGTAAAAAAGATATTTGAGTTGCACTGAGAAATGTCTTTTTATTTATTTATTGTCATTTTATTTGTATGAGTGTATTGCCTGCATGTAGGTAAGTGCACCCATTCATGCAGTGCCCAGGGAGGCCAGAAGAGGGCATCAGATCCCCAGAACTGGAGTTATGGATGGTTGTTAGCCACCATATGGGTGCTGGGAACTGAACCCACATCCTCTGCAAAAGAAGCCAGTGCTCTTAACCACTGAGCCAGCTCTCCAGCCCCACAAAATCTCATTTTAATAAAGCCTGCATGCAGCTATGACTAATATGGAAAAGACCAACATTAATAAATTCCTACTCATAGAAGGGAAAGGCTGTTCTAAGAACCAGCTGCCTTGCCCTTGCAGCCCCAGCTTGGGGCATGATAGATGCCTCCTCTTGAAGAGGAAAAGAAATATACCCATGCATTTTATGCTACTTTTATGTGTGTATAATAGTTTATGACTGATTTTATCTTTTAGGGTATAGTACTCACTTTATAATGGTTTTATAAATATTAAAATCGTGTCAGAGAAATCAAAACTAAAAAGGAGAATATAAAATGTCTCAAAGCTATCTTGAGAAACAAATACCATGGTTATCTCATGGAACATCTGTTTGCAATCATCTTATTTCTTAAGGTGCCTGCAATAAATTCTGCTGTTAAGGAATGTCTTAAGCCCTGTCCTCAATATCTACTTCTATAAACATGCCTGACTGCTTAACTGCAGAAGGAATTTTCCCTTGGTGGTCTTAGGACACGTAAGCATCTGTGCTGGTAAGCATGCAGACTGAAATTTAAACCTACCAATGCTGTAACAATTAAGAAATTATCTGGGGAGGGGCCTAGAGAGATGGCTCAGTGGTTAAGAGCACTGGCTACTCTTGCAGAGGATGTGCGTTCAGTTCCCAGCACACACATGGAGGCTAACAACTGTCCTTAACTCAGATTCTGGGGATCTGACGCCGCCTTCTGACAAATAAATAAACAAATAAATAAATAAATAAATAATTTTTAAAAATGAGTGGTTCAAAAATGCTATAATGTCTAATACCTTGTTTACTAATATTAAAAGGTTTTTTTGGTTTTGTTGTTGTTGTTGTTTTTGGTCTTTTTGAGATAGGTTCTCCCTGTAGCCCCAGCTGGCCTGGAACTCAGTATGTAGACCAGGCTGGCCTTGAACTCAGAGATCCACCTGCCTCTGCCTCCCCAGTGCTGGGATTAAAGATTTATGCCACTGAACCTGGATTATTTGGCTTTTTGTTCAATTGTTTGAGACAGAACCTCACTAAAATTTAAAACTTTTTAAAATAAATTCTTCAGGCTGAAGAGGGCTTAGTAGTTAAGACCACTGGCTGCTCTTGCAGAGAACCCAGGTTCAGCACCCACATGGTCACTTAGAACTATACATAACTTGGCAGGGCGTGATGGTGCATGCTTTTAATCCCAGTCTTGAGAGGCAGAGGCAGGCAGATCTCTGTGAGTTCAAGGTCAGCCTGGTCTACATAGTGAGTCCAGGCCAGCTGGGGCTACAGGGAGACCCTGTCTCAAAAAGACCAAAAAATAAAAAGAACTCTACATAACTCAACTCTAGTTCCTTAGGATTTGATGCCCTCTTCTGACTTCCATGAGCTCTGCACACAGGTGGTGCACTTACATATATGCAGGCAATACACTCACACACATAAAATAAAAAATACAATATTTTAAAAATATTTTATTATTTTCATTTTATGTGTATGCTTGTATTACCTGCATGTAAGTAAGTGCACCCCTGTTATGCAATGCCCACTGAGGACAGAAGAGGTTGTCGGAGCCCCTGGAACTGGAGTTATGGACGGTTGTTAGCTGCAGTGTGGGTGCTGAGATCCAAACTCCAGTCTTCTGCAAGAACAGTCAGTGATCTTAACTGCTGAGCCATCTCTCTAGCCCCAATACAATATTTTTAAAAATACATACATTCTTAATTTCTGTTACCTTCTCAATATCTATTTTCAACCCTGCACTGACATTTTCTTTTGATTATTTTTATTCCTAGAGATAAAAGCCACAAAGTCCCACATACTCTGGCCTGCTGGACATAAAATGAGAGGATGGACGCGAATCCCTGACGTGGGACTGGGGCGCAGCAGCCTGCCAGGTCTGGGCTGCTGCAGGAGGATCCCCGCTTTGGAAAAGGGCATCCTTCTCCATGCGAGCAGCCAGCAGCTCACTGGCAAAAGGCAATGGCTTATAGGTTGAGGAAGCTGACTTGCATCTTGACCTCCACGTCTATCCCCTGCCAGGTCTTGAGGAAGTCCTCAAAGGTGATGCCTGGGTACACCTGACCCTGCTCCTGGGGCTCAGTTGACACCCGGGCTGCCTCCTTCATGGCTCCACGTGCGATGGAGCTGGCGATGGAGGTGACCCACTCCCTCTCCACCTGCGGGTTCCCCAACAGCAGGTCCTCCACCACCTTCTCATACTCCTGCCTGGTGATGAGGCCATCGCAATCCTCATCGTACATGTGAAACAGAAAGCGCATCTTCTCGGTGCGGTACAGCTCCACCTCCTCCGGGTCCATGGTGGACCTGAGGGGCCTGAAGTAGGAGATGATGGTCAGGAAGTCCTCGAAGTCAATCTCCTCCGCCTGGCCGCTGGTTCTCTTGTGCAGATTCCTGTTGTCGAAGAAGGCACGGATGATTTTGGAGCGGATCGGTTTGAGGTCCAAGTCCGGGATGCTGTGGAAGTTCTCCGGGCGAATTGTGGGCTGATCTCCGCTCAGCTGCAGGAACCTCTGCTGCAGCTGCTTGATCTGGTTCCAGGAGAAGCCGATCTTACCCCCTAAGGCCTGCTGGAGCTGGGCCCTCGAGAAGTCGGTGGGACTCTGCGGCTCCCACACCTCCCTGGTGGAGGGCTGGCCAGTGCCCATGGTGCCCGGTGGGACAGCTGACCCCAGCTACTAAGCAGTGGTCCCTTCTGGGATCCTAGGAGGGGCTGCACCTGGTCTGGACATTCTATTCAGTAGGTAGCCAAGGCAGCCTCTGTTAGGTCAGGCCCCTGTCACAGTCCTTGATGGGTCTGTCCTTTCCAAGTTCACTAGAACTATGCATATTTTAACATCTACTTTATATGAAAATCTACCTTTAGTTTCCCTAGGGCCTCTAGGAGAGCACAAAGAGTTGCCCCTTTGCCTTAAAAAATACTAGAAATAACTATTTAAAAATTTATTTATTATATATAACTCCAGAATTTAATTAGCTCTAAACAACTTCGACAATGTCTATGCTTATAAGACACACACACACACACACACACACACACACGAACAACAAAACAAAAAGCTAACAACAGAGAGATGTTTGGTCATTCTAGTCTGCTATGTGTAAGTGACTTGTTAATAAACAATCCATTTCCAGAGGACTGGACCAAGCAAAGACTTGTAGTATAAATGCTTGCTATTTGAATTTTTTTAAAAATCTTTTTGAGACAGGGTCACCCTGTAGCCCCAGCTGGCCTGGAACTTGCTATGTAAACCAAGCAAGCCTTGATCTCAGATCTGCCTGCTTCTGCTTCCCCAGTGCTGGGATTAAAGGCATGGGCCACCATACCTGGCATCTATTTGAACATTTTATGCAAGGCATCACATTATTATTCAATAAATATGAGTTGAAACTTTAAAAAATGTTTGAGGAACTGGAGAGATGGATCAGCAGTTAAGAGCACTGGTTCTTCTTGCAGAAGACCTGGGTTCGAATCCCAGCACCCATATAGAGGCTAACAAACATTCTTTTTTTTTTTGAGACAGGGTCTCCCTGTAGCCCTAGCTGTCCTGGAACTCGAACTCACTATGTTGACCAGGCTGGCCTTGAACTCACAGAGATCTGCCTGCCTCTGCCTCCCAAGTGCTGGGACTACAGGCGTGCACCACCACACCTGGTATAACCATTCTTAACTCCAGTTCCAGGGGATCTGATGCCTTCTTTTGTCCTTCGAGGGCATTGCATGACACGGGTACGCTTACATACATGCAGGCATTAACACTCATACACATAAATAAAACTTTGAAAAATCAAGTAAGCAAAAGAGCTTTAGTTTACATAAGATATATTTTGATATCTATCATACTCAAAATTTAAACAAAAATTGAAGATATTTGTTAGCTGATTTTAAAATAAAGCATCTAATATTAACATAAGTAATGTTTCATGAATCTAATCTTTTCCAAAAGAATCAATGAGGTTTTTTTTATTTTATTAAAAAAAATTTTTATGTGTATGCATGTATTGCCTGCATGTAGGTAAGTGCACCCGAGTCTTGCAATGCCCGTGGAGGTCAGAAGAGGCTGTCAGATCCCCTGGAACTGGAGTTACGGACAGTTGTTAGCTGCCATGTGGGTGCTGGGATTTGAACCTGCGTCTTCTGCAAGAACAATCAGTGTTCTTAACCGCTGAGCCATCTCTCCAGCCCCATGAGTTATTTTATTTACTTATTGACAGGGTTTCTCCATCTATAGCACAGGCTGACCTGGAACTCACTCTGTAGCCCTGGCTGGCTTCTTTCTGTTTTGTATTTTTGAGACAGGGTCTCCCTGGTAGCTCCAGCTGGCCTGGAACTCACTATGTAGACCAGACTGGCCTCAACCTCACAAAGATCCACCTGCCTCTGCCTCCCAAGTGTTGGGATTAAGGTATGCACCCCCACAACCACACCTGGCCTTTTTTTTTTTTTTTAGATTTATTTTTATTTTTTGTGTATGAGTGTGTGACTGCATGTATGTATGTACACCATGTGCATGCCTGGTGCCTGTAGCAGGCAAAAGAAGGCATCAGATCCCCTGAAATTAGAATTATGGACAATTGTGAATCACCATGTGGGTGCTGGAACTGAACCCGGGTCCTTTGCAAAATCAGCAAGTGTTCTTGTTATGGCCCCCGGGACTACTGAGGAAAGACCACCAGGCTCAGTTCAGATCGGGATAAAGGATTTTATTCAAGCTAGCTTGGACTGCAGCCACAGTATCGGATTAGAGTGCTGCAGTGGGGAGGGAGGGGGAAACGGGACCTTTTAAAGCTAAAAACCATAAAAAGGAATGTTGACAAGATGGTCCCCAAATAACAGGATGGAGGGTGATCTCAGGCTACAGGTCAAGGTGCCCTAAAATAGCAAAACAAGCAAGTTACAGAAGCCAGAATTGGCAGTTAGTCATATCATAATACTTTTGTTTCCTGTATGTCTAGAGAGCAAGTGGCTGCGGCAGCATTCTCCTGGGAGAAAAGGGGAGAAAGGGGTCAGGGCTTCTGAAAACAGTCCTTGAGCTAGAAATACACTATGGCTAAGCTTCTAAGATGGCTGCTTTATCCAAAATGGGTCAGTTTGGTCAATACATTCTTAACCACTGAGCCATCTCTCTAGCCCCTGGCCTCTAACTTGTGATCTTCCTGCCTCAGACTCCAGAGTGTGCCACCATACCCAGCTGAACTGTGACCCGGGAGATGTAAGACAAATAAACCTTTTCCTCTCCAAGTTGGTAGTGGTCAGAGTGTTTTGTCTCAGCAATGAAGAAACAAACTAGGACACCAGCTCAAGTTATTGATTTAAATTTTTAAAAATCTTTTAATGTGTAAGACGTGGATTCTTTTTTAAAATATTTTATATGTATTTGTTTATTTGTGTGTGTGTGTCTATGTATCTGTGTGTATATGTGTGTGTGTATGTGTGTGTGTCTGTGTATGTATGTGTGTGTCTGTCTGTGTATGTGTGTGTGTCTGTGTATGTGTGTGTATGTGTGTGTGTCTGTGTATGTGTGTGTGTCTGTGTATGTGTGTGTATGTATGTATGTATGTGTGTGTCTGTATATGTGTGTATGTGTGTGTCTGTGTACGTGTGTGTATGTGTGTGTGTCTGTGTATGTGTGTGTGTCTGTGTATGTGTGTGTATGTATGTATGTATGTGTGTGTCTGTATATGTGTGTATGTGTCTGTGTATGTGTGTGTGTCTGTGTATGTGTGTGTTGTGTGTGTCTGTGTATGTGTGTGTGTGTCTGTCTATGTATGTGTGTGTTGTGTGTGTCTGTGTATGTGTGTGTATGTGTGTGTGTGTGCCATGGCCCAAAAGCAAAGATCAGAGGACACCTGCAGGAGCCGGCTCTCCCCCTATGTGTAGGTCCGGGATGAGATCCGGGTCGCCAGCCCTGGCAGTGGGGACCTGTGTCTACCAGGCCGTCTCACCAGCCTTTTCTTCCCCTTTCCTGGATTTCTTCTTCTTTCACTAATTTTGTTTTTGAGACAGGGTCTCATGTAGCCCAAGACAGACTCAAACTTGTATATAGCTGAGGATGAACGAGTGTCTGATATTCCTGTTTGTGTACCAGCCTGCCTGGCAGGCATTTTACGTGCGTGTGTGTGTGTGTGTGTGTGTGTGTGTGTGTGTGTGTGTACATTTCATGATGCATATGGGGAAGTCAGAAGGTGTCTATTCTCTCCTACTACGTGGGTCCTGGGGATCAAACTCAGATTGTGAGACTTGGCAGCAAGTGTCTCTGTCAGCTGAGCCATCTCACCACCCACCTTCCCCAGGGAGGAACTGGAGAGCTGACTCTGCGATTAAGAGCTCTGACCCATGCCTTTAATCCCAGCACTGGGGAGGCAGAGGCAGGAGGATCTCTGTGAGTTCAAGGCCAGCCTGGTCTACATAGTGAGTTCCAGGACAGCTGGGGCTACAGGGAGACCCTGTCTCAAAAAAAAAAAAAAAAGAGCTCTGAATGCTCTTGCAGAAGACCTGGGTTCAATTTCCAGCACCCACATGGCAGCTGACAACCATCTGTAACTCCAGTTCCCTGGAATCTGATGCCCTCTTCTGGCCTCCATGGGCATTGCATGCATGTGGTGCACTTATATACATGTAGGCAAAACAAAAAGACCGAATATTTTATATATATATATGTGTGTGTGTGTGTGTGTGTGTGTGTGTTAAATGAATTCTGTTCATTTAATCTACCCCAGTGCAGAGGCTCCCAAAAGTCACAGTGTATCAAGACTCTGTTGCTCGCATTATGTGGGTCAGAAAATAATCAAGAAAAAAGCCTCTCATGGCGGTGAGATAGAATCATTGGACAGAGCTTGTGCAAATGTTGATTCAGTCCAGCAGGTTTGAGAGAGGACCTGCCATGCTGCATTTCTAACCAACCCCAGAAGTAGCTGCTTTGATTTACACAATCCTTGCTAAAAAGACAAAACTGAATACACACACACACACACACACACACACACACACACACACCATCTAAAGCTAATCATGCCTTCTAGTCATTGAGAAAGCAATCTGTATTCCTTCCAACACCAACAAAACTATTCATCTGGCCACTACCTATCTTCCTCATGAATTTCTTGGGGGGGGGGCGGGATCCTTCATTGGCCACTCTGACCTTCTTAGGGTTTCTCAAAAGAAGAGCTACATTTTGAGAAGCAAGGTCACATATCTATAGAAAGTCACAAAGTAAATAGTGTGTACCTGACCTGGTTTTTGTTTGTTTGTTTGTTTGCTTGCTTGCTTGACACAGGCTTTTCTAAAAATTTTAGTACATGGGAGCTTTACAGTATATGCAAGGAATCACTCAAGAGTCTTGAACTTGTGATTGCCCTGTCTTGGTTTCCTTAGGTAGTTGAGCTCCAAGCCTATATTACCATATCCTACTTAAATAACTGCTCTTTAAAAAAAAGAAATTATTACATTATTTTGTGTGTGAGGGAGAGTCCATATGTGTGGGTGCTCCATGGCGTGTCTGTGGAAAGTCAGAGACAACTTGTGGGAGTTGGTTCTCTCCTTCCACCGTGTGGGTCCCAGGGATTGAACCCAGGTCATCAGGCTTGGCAACACGCACCTTTACCTGCCGAGCCATCTCTGCAGCCCATAAATGACTGCTCGTGATATAGGACTGGGCACACAGATGTTGGGAATTAGGTTCAGTGCATATAGCACTGATGGGCAAAGGAAGAGGGCCCTGGGGAGGACTCTGGGCTGTGGGGCACCATCCTCCGCTGTACAGGAGGAAAAGTAGAGTCAGAGATGTAGTTCTGTTAGGCAGAAAGCTTTAGAATAACCAAGGAAAAGCATCACTTTTTTTTGGAGACAGGGTCTCCCTGTAGCCCCAGCAAGCCTGGAACTTGCTATGTAGACCAGACTGGACTTGAACTGACAGAGATCCACCTGCCTCTGCCTCCTGAGTGCTGGGATTAAAGGTGTGCACCACTATTCCAGCTTGTTTTGTTTTCTTGAGACAAGGGTTCTCTCAGTAGCCCAGGCTGGACAGAAACTATGCAGCTCAAGCTGGTCTCTAACTCATGGCAATCCTTCTGCCTCAGCTTGCCAAATGCTGGGATTTATAGGCATGAGCCACTACACGCAGCAAAAGCTGCATTCTGTGTGTGTCTCCGCCTTTCTCAAACTCACCTACCTGATGCTTCCAATGTATTTTAAAGTGTCTTGATTTGTGATTTGTGTTGTTTTGTTGTTATGAAACTTCACAGACTTGTTACCATGTTGGAACATGGTATTTGGGAGAAAACATGAATTTGGGTTTCCTTGTCATGGTCACTCATATTTGGCTCCAGAATAAACCATTTTTTAGCCTCTTTGAGGTGAGAACTGTACTTTCACATTGATGTGAGCCTTTGTCAGGTATGGCTCTTAAGGGTTTCAAATAGGTAAACAACTGCTGAGATTTCCCTTTTCTCTCAACATTAAAAGAAAAATCACATTTGTGTTGGATTTCTTTTTCAAACTAAGTTAAGTAAACTCCAACTCATGTATATCACTAATCATTGTGATTTTCTTCTGCAGAAACAAAACCAGATGGATAAATTTGCAGGAAGGACGGCTTGAGTAACAATACACCAAAATACTAGGAATGATTAATTCCAGAGATGTAATTTTAACTTCCTTCTGTTTTCTGAATTGCTAAATTTTGGCAGCAATCTTACTGATCATTAGTTCCATAATCAGAAATAGAAAAACATTTCCAAATGTAAAAAAAAGTTGAGTTGGGCTGGCAAGATGGCTCAACAGGTAAATGTGCTTGCTTCCTGCCAAGCCTGACAATCTGAGTTGGATACCCAGGATCCACGAGGTAGAAGGAGAGAACCGGCTGCAAATTGCCCTCTAAACTTACTGTTTGTCCTGGAAAGTTTGTACAGACACACACACACACACACACACACACACACACACACAGACACACACAGAGAGACACACACACACAAACGCACACACACAACATTACACACTAAATAAATAATTTTGGGGGGGGGTCTTTTTGAGGCAGGGTCTCCCTGTAGCCCCAGCTGTCCTGGAACTCACTATGTAGATCAGGCTGGCCTTGAACTCACAGAGCTCCGCCTGCCTCTGCCTCCCAAATGCTGGGATTAAAGGGGTGCACCACGGTACCCGGTATAAATAATTTCTTGTGAGGACATTGAACTAGATTTTCTTAACTCCTGTTTGAAAGTTGCTGAGATTTCCACCTACTGGCTCTGTTGCTTTTTTTTCCTGATGCCACCAAATGTCTTCAAGTTACTGTCCTAAGCCTGTTTCCAAATTCTTTTATCTACCAGATTAACAACCTGCAGAAAGGACCCTGTGTTCCCCCAAAGGCAATGCCACCTAAATACTCATCTCAAGAAATAAATCAGTCTAAAATATGCTGGTTTTGAAGGCTCCCACCTATAATCCCAGCATTCAGGGGGTAGTGACAGTAAGATAATGAGTTCACAGTCAGCCTGAGCTACAAATTGAGTTCAAGGCTAGCCTGGACTACAGGAGACCCTGTTCAGAACAGAAAGAAAGGAGGAAAAGGGAAGAAAAGAAAATGAGTCTAAAGCTTTTCTAAAAAAATATATTTTAGGTGTTCACCGCCACTACCGCGCTGTCCCCTCGCTCGCCCAGCTCCAGCAGAAGGAGAAGGCGGTAAGTAAGGAGGTGTTGCACCACGACACAGAAAGCAGACTGCCCGCAAATCCACCGGCGGTAAAGCACCCAGGAAACAACTGGCTACAAAAGCCGCTCTCAAGAGCGCCCTCTACTGGAGGGGAAAAGAAACCTCACCGTCACAGGCCTGGTACTCTGTGATATTAGACATTATCAGAAGTCCCCTAAACTTCTCAGAAGTCCACTGAACTTCTGACCCGCAAACTCCCCTTCCAGCGTCTGGTGCGAGCTATTGCTCAGGACTTCAAAACAGATCTGCGCTTCCAGAGTGCAGCTATTGGTGCTTTGCAGGTGGCAAGTGAGGCCTATCTGGTTGGCCTTTTTGAAGATACCAACCTGTGTGCTATCCATGCCAAATGCATACACAGAGAACGTGCTTAAGAATCCACTATGAGGGGAAGCATTTCATTCTAAAAAAAAATATTTCCCTCTTCTTCCTGTTATCAGTAGTTCTGAATGTTAGATTTTTTTTTTTCTCCCATGGGGTCAAAAAGTACCTAAGTATATGATTGCGAGTGGAAAATAGGGAACAGATATCAGGTATTGGCAGTTTTTCATTTTCATTTGTGTGTGAATTTTTAATATAAATGAGGGATGTAAAACGTTAATGCAAGTCAAAATGTTTTAGTGAACAAGTTGCAACAGTTCAACTTTATAATAATTATAAATAAGTCTCTTAAAATTTTCTGGAGTATGCCAGCATTTGGATTTTTAAAAATGAGTAAATTTCTTATTGATGGCAAAAATTTTTTTTATTTATTATTTTTATATGCGCAAGTGTATTGCCTGCACGTATGTAAGTGCACTCATGTCATACAATGCCACGGAGGTCAGAAGAGGATGTTGAATCCCCTGGAACTGAGTTATAGATGGTTGTTAGCTGCTATGTAGGTTCTGGGAATCAAACCCGGGTCCTCTACAAGAGCAGCCAGTACTCTTAACCACTGAGCCATCTCTCCAACCCCAGCATGTTATTTCAACACAATAAAGAGATTCATAGTTTCATGAATGTAATAATGCATTTTGATCATTTACCCCATTGCCCTCTCTTGCCCCACCCCAATCCCCTTCCTCTTCCCAATTACCCACCCCCCCTTCTACTTTCGAGTCTTTTCTTCTTCTTCTTGTGAACCAATGAGTCTAATTAGGGTTCTTACAGGAACTGGATAAGGAGCTATTTACAGGAGAATAGGCAATCAGGAGGTTTATCTCTGCACTGTCAGAATGCACCAGAACAATGCTGTGCAAACAGGTGTCTAATAACCAGGGAGAGGGACATAGGGAGCCTGTTTCCTGTCTTTTCTGGGGAGAAGTAAAAGAAACAGCTATTCATCCCAAACAGGTGGTGGAACTGACAAACCAAAGAAAGATTCCATCAAGTCCAGCTTAGTGAATAAACGAATGTACCAGGGTCACTTACAGACCTATGAGTGACTCACATGATATTGCACCACCCAAATATCCCACCCCCCAGTCAATTTTCTTACCTCTTATAGGTAAGGTATAAGAGGTTGTTCGTTGTTGACATTGCCAAATGGAAGGAGCAGGTGGGGAGGGTCATTGCACCTACCCTGCATTTCCAGTCAGTGAACTCCTCTGTGTGTGTGTGTGTGTGTGTGTGTGTGTGTGTGTGTGTGTGCAGGGAGTGGTGATGGGAATCTCGGGGGAGGGTCTCCTGAAAGGCTTGTGACTACCCCTCTCCCCTCAGGCCTCTAATTGCTCCATTAATAAGACCAGAATGAAGAACCAGCCTTGGACTTCCTTGCCTGGGTCAGTCCCACGCAGCTCCCCCCCCCCGCTAAGGTCCCAAGTTCTTCCCAGGGAGCCCATGAGTTTATAGGCTTACCTAGAAAGCAGGGGTGAGGGGTTGCCAGCAGGAGCATTGGGGGACCCTAAAACAGCTGCCCTGGAACGTGTGCACCCAGTATGTATGATGGCTCCTGCCAGACAGCGTAGATGGAGCCCCACTTAGTTAACCTTTCCCAGTCTATATACTCCAGACCATGCCAATTAAGAGAGAATTGCATGCAAAATGTCTGGGAGGAGTGACTGGAAACTCAGGGTAGGTGCCATGACCCTCCCAGTCTGCTCCTTCCATTTGGCAATGTCAACAGTGAACAAGCCTCCTACTGACTGACACTGCGCTGATGAAAATGGAGGCTGCTGTGCTCCAAGAACCACATTTTCCAACATCAGTCAAATTCAGAGGAAACAGTTCCACTACAGGGAAACTATGTAGGTGGAATCAGAATAGACAGTGTTCATCGAGATATTTCTGCTTCATGAGGCTTGAGAGATGGCTCAAGGTTAAGAGCACTGATTGCTCTTGCAGAGGACCTGGGTTCGGCTCCCAGCATCCACCTGGCAGCTAATAACAGTCTGTAACTCCAGTTCCAGAGGATCTGACGCCCTCTTCTGGCCTTCATGAGCACTGCATGACACAGGTGCGCTTACATACATGTGGGCAAAATACTCATACACATAAAATAAAGTAATAGATAAAATAAAAAATTTAGGCCAGGCGTGGTGGCACACACCTTTAATCCCAGCACTTGGGAGGCAGAGGCAGGCAGATCTTTGTGAGTTCGAGGCCAGCCTGGTCTACATAGTGAGTTCCAGGACAGCTGGGGCTACAAGACCCTGTCCCAAAAAAGACAAAAATAATTAAATTAAATTAAATTAAAAAAATAAAAAATTTAAAAATTTAAAGGAAATACAGGGCTGGGGAGATGTTTCTGTAAAGGGCTTGCCCCACATGTGAGTGCTGAAGTTCAGATCCTGAATACCCGTGTAAATGCCAGGTGGGCATGGTGTCCACCTGTAATCCCAGCATTCAGTAGGCAGAGCAGGAGTCCCCCGACAAGCTGGCTAGCTAGACCAGCAGGAATTGATGAGCTCTGAGTTCATCAAGGACCCCTGCCTCAAAAATGTGGAGTGCTATCAAGGAGAGCACCTGATGTCAGTATCCGTCCTTTATATGCATGGACACACATGTGCACCCACACACATATGAACATGCACAGACATGCATGTCACACACACATTCAAAAAAAATTTAAGACAACCAAGTATTTCAAAATAGTATAAACTGGAAACAGATGAAATGGACTTTCCAGAAAGCTGTAACTTAACCAAAGGGAAGGAACGGAAACTTTTAGAAGACTGCTAGTCATAGGTGATGGTATCAGCAGTTTACTGTTTAAATTCTAGTCATCATCAGGTGCAGGCAATTATGGGAGAGGGTTTCATTAGAGGAACTTAGACTGCCCTTCCATGTCACTTCAGAATTTCCGGGCCTCACCTGGGCCTCAGGCCTCTGCAAACTTGTTTCTCTTGATTCACTGCACTGGCAGCCGCCGCCCATGTGACCTCAGATGGAGTCTACCTGGGCCCAAGAGCACAGTCCCTGACCTCACGATGCCCTAGCGCCTCTGCCCCAGGTCCTAGGACTTCCCTGTGGTGCTGACATGGGAGACTTCATACAACACATCTCACGGGACCAGAAGTGTGGCAGAATTCATACCCTCTGAGATCAGCACTTCCTGGACCAGTGATGGGATCCTGTGGTGTGAGTCCTCTCCTTTCCCTCAGGTAGATGCTCTTAAAATGTAATTTTAATTTCTTTTGGATTTATTTATTTATTTTTTGTGTATGAGTGTTTTACCTCATGTATGTCAGTGTCATACCTGCATGTATGTCAATGCACTTGTGTCGTGCAGTGCCCACAGAGGCCAGAAGAGGGCGTTGGATCCCCTGGAACTGGAGTTAAGGATGGTTGTTAGTTGCCATATGGGTGCTGGGAACCAAATCTGGGTCCTCTGCAAGAGCAGCCAGTGCTCTTAACCATTGAATCATCTCTCTAGTCCCTGAAATGTGAGTTTTAAATTAATCACTTGGTACCAAACAGTGGCCATCCCAGTCACACTTGTGTGTGTGTGTGTGTCTGTGTGTGGGTGCGTGCACGTGTGTTCACATTTGTATATATGTGCATGCAGGAGCATATGTCTGTGCGGAGGCTTGAAGCTGATGTCAGGTGTCTTCCTCTATCATGCCTTTTGACTGATTGATTGTTTGAGACAGGGTCTCACTGTTGTTTTGACTGATGTTGAACTGGTTATACAGACCAGGCTGGCCTTAAACTCAGAGATCTGCCTGCCTCTGCCTCCTGAGTGCTGGGATTAAAGATGGGTGCCACCCATATTCAATCCACCATATTTTTTGAGACATCTCTCACTGAACCTGCAGCTCACTGATTCTGGCCAATAAGCTCCAGGGAGCCTTCAGTCTCTGCCTTCCTCCCCTGTGTTAGAGGTACAGATGTGGGTCACCACACCACATGGATTCTGGAGATTCGAACTCAAGTCCTGGTGCTTGCACAGCAGGGAACCATCTCTCCAGTTCCAAGACAATTTGAACAACGCTCTCTTTTCCTCCTTTTATGATACATTTCCCCCACTCCTACTTCCCTGGATCTATGCTCCCGATAAAAATAGTAGCACAGAAACTTTTTAGGGTCCTCCCTGTGCAGAATGCAAACAAAGAGGGTTGTGTTCAAGGGAGAACCTCTCAAACAGGCTCTTTTGATAGATTCCCAAGCTTGATTATTCACCTAACTTTGGCCCATCTGTTTCACAATGAGGCCAACAACTCCCTTCCAGCCTTTACTGTATACTAGGGATGGGGAGGTGTGGTGCTTTGAATGAGGAGTGGCCCTAGTAGGCCCAGTTGGTGGTGCTGTTTGGGAGGTTTAGGAGGTAGAGGAAGCAGGTCACTGGAGGCAGGCTTTGAGAGTTCATAACCTCATGGATGCCACTTAACTCTCTCTCTCTCTCTCTCTCTCTCTCTCTCTCTCTCTCTCTCTCTCCTTCCTGTGTCTTCTTGAAGATGTGAACCCTCAACTTTCTGCTGGCCTCCTCTGCCACCATACCTCCCCCACCACGATGGACTCATCCTTCTGGGTCCAGAAGCCCAATAAACTCTTCTTTCTCTAAGTTGTGTTGGTCATGGTGTTTCATCACAGCAACAGGAAAGTAATTAATATAACAGGCCTGTTATCATGGAGAATTCATCACTGTAGCTTCCTAACCTATGAACAAAGTGTCATCATGACACAGGGGCCACGTGAAAACTTTGAGATGGAACACTGTACTGAGGAAGGAGCTGCTGAGAATTGAACCACTGTCAGGAAACTAGAGAGCACATGGGTGTTTGTCCCTATTGTAACCCAATTCATTTTACCTGGATGCTACACAAACTTACCTGACTGAAGCTTATGGATGTGGTAGAATTAAAAGAGACTCAAAGTGTGAACTAAGTGAAATCTTTCCTTTATAAAGTACCCAGCCTCGGGTGTTTTGTTACAGCATCAGAAAATGGACTAAGATAAGCACCAACTGAACAGAAGCAGTACTGGCAAGTACAGAAGGGCAAGGGTAGTATCCTGTAGGTCCTGAGTACTGCCTTTTAGTTGATAGGTTATGGGATGGCCCAGTGTGCCATTTTGAAAAGGGGGGGAGAGCACTCTGGGATTCCTCCTGTGCTGGATAGTTTTGGTTGTCAACTTGACACAGCGGGGTAAAGGGAACCTCAGTGGAGCTTCCATTGGGCTGGCCTGTGGCCATGTCTGTGGGGCATTTTCTTGATTGTTGAGTGATGTGGGAGGATCGAGCCTACTGTAGGCGGTGCCACCCCTGGGCAGGTGGGCCTGTGTTGTATAAGAAAGCAGATTGAGCCAGGCATGGTGGCGCACGCCTTTAATCCCAGCACTTGGGAGGCAGAGGCAGGCGGATCTTTGTGAGTTTGAGGCCAGCCTGGTCTACATAGCGAGTTCCAGGACAGCTGGGGCTACAGGGAGAC
>NW_008354956.1:556029-578706 GCF_000622305.1 Nannospalax galili | reverse complement strand
AAAGAAAGAAAGAAAGAAAGAAAGAAAGAAAGAAAGAAAGAAAGAAAGAAAGAAAGAAGGTTGAGCAGGGGCCAGGGAGCAAGCCAGTAAGCAGAGTTCCTCCATGGCCTGTGCTCCAGCTCCTGCCTCCAGTTCCTGCCCTGAGTTCCTACCTTGGCTTCCCTCAGTGATAAACTGTGGCCTGGGAGGTGTAAGTCAAATAATCCCTTTCTTTTCCAAGTTGGTTTTGGTCAGTGTTTTTATCACAGCAACTGAAAGTTACTAAGACACAAGCTCCATACACTAATTCCAGCAGAGGCAGGTGGATCTCTGTGAGATCAAGTCCAGCTTGGTTTACATAGTGAGTTCTAGGCCAGATAGGGCTGCAGGGAGAACCTGTTTCAAAATGATTAAGAAAGAAAAAGAAAAAGGAAAGGAACTATGACACGACACTACCCAGAGCGTTGTGTCTGCAGGGACCCAGCCTGGGAGGTGGGGGCAGACCGGCACAGCTGCCAGATGGAATAAATGCAAATACAGAGAACCTAATAAAATTTGAATTTCCCATGTACAACAAATAACTTTTGTTTGGGTATTGGAGGTTGGACCCAAGGTCTTGTGACTATTAATGTGGGTTCTTCACTCAATTATACCCAGTAACTATACCCAGCCTCAGTGAGTAACTTCTTACTATAGATATGCACCATGAAACATTTGATATATACTTCCATTAAAATTTTCCATTGTTGGGGCTGGAGAGATGGTTCAGCGGTTAAAAGCACTGACTGCTCTTGCAGAGGATCTGGGTTCAATTCCCAGCATTCACAAGGTGGCTAAAAACCATCCATAACTCCAGTTCCAGGGGAATCTGACATGTTCTGATTTTCTCAGGCATTGCATGCCACGGGTGCACTTACATACATGCAGGCAATACACTCATACTCATAAAATAAAAACAATATTTAAAAGAGAGAGAGAATTTTCTGTTATAATCCACAGACTCCAATTGTGCTGCTTATATACTCATAGGTACGGGACCATCCACCATGCCCTGGAGCATGGTCTGTGTACCAGGGACCATACCCTTAAAGAACATTGACTTTCTCTCCACCAAAATCCATCAACAGTCAATAGTCCTGTGGTGATTTGAATGAGAAAAAAAAAAAAAAAAAAAAAAAGAGAGGGGGGGGTGGACAGGCAGTAAAAACTGGGGCAGAAGGAAAGAAACTGACAATCTAGAAGGAGCTTGGCATGCTTGCAGGAGTTGGGGGGAGAGGAGAGAGAGAGATTGACAGCCAGGGAATCATACTCAGGGTTCAGTGATCTGAGTGATCTCCCCCACCTTCCACCTTTTTTCTTTTTGGATTTATTTAATTTTTTTTATGTGTATGAGTGTTTTGCCTGCATGTGTGAAAGTGCACCACAGGAGGGCAATGCCGGCAGAGGCCAGAAGTGGGCCGTTGGATCCCTTGGAGCTGGAATTAGGGAAGGTTGTTAGCCACCATGTGGGTACTGGGAACCCAAGCTGCGTCCTCTGCAAGAGCAGTCAGTGCTCTTGGCAGCCGAGCCACCTCTCCAGCCCCTCCACCTTCTTTTTGGACAAGGTCCCCCCTTGCCCTGGAACTCGCTAAGTAGATTAGGCTGGCTGGCCAAGGAGACCCAGGCATCTACCCGGCTCTTCCTCCTGGCGCTGACATCATAAGTGTGCCAGTGTGCCTGGCTTTGGGGAATCGACCTCGGGTCCTCTTGATTGTGTGGCAAGCACTTTAAGGACAGAGCCATGTTCTCAGTCCCAGGAGTCTGGGGATGAAAGTGGAGCGCTCTAGGACCAAGAGAGACTCTCCCAGTGTTCTAGAAGCATTTATCCGAGACCCCCCCAACCCCACCCCACACCATTACAGACCAGGAGTATGTGACCCCATTGTGGGACTCCACCCTCTAGGTATGAGGTAGCCATTGAAGTCTTGTGATCAGAGTAGCTGTGAGGGGCACAGGAGACCCTCACGGGATAGGGCCATTAACAGTCCCTTTGTAAGAAGACATGTGGATCCTGAGGCACTGAGCTGAGATTCCCGCCACTCCCTCCCTCCCACTTCACCTGTGCTCATGCGTGGTAGCCTTCTGTAGAAGGACTGCTGAGGGAACTCCAGGCTCACAGCTCTTGAGAATTGGCTCCCATGCTGGGGTGAACTTTTCAGGCTGCCCACATCAGCCGCACGCCTGTGAGGAACCCCACTGGGGTTCACCAAGCTCGACTTAGAATGAATCGTTTCTTTGGACTGTAGTGGCCTTCTCCATCTGGGGTAAATAAAACAAAGGACATCCCAGAAAAAGTCACACAGGAAGCCTTAGTATCCTGGCCTGTCCCTTTTCTCTTCAGTCCTCTGGGCTCCAGGATGTGAGGTGCACATGACTTCAGGATACAGCAACGTGTCCTCACCCACATGGAGAAGGGGATTAGGAAGTGGCAGGGAGTCTCTCAAGGGCACAGTAAGCACTCACTGGTCCACACAGTCATCTTCCATCCCCCTCTGACTCTATCATCCCACTTTGGTTTCTAGAGGCTCAGCTGGTAGAGTGTTTGCTTGTGCAAAGCCCTGGGTTCCACCCCAGCACCTCACAAACTGGGCCTGGTGGTGCGAGCCTGTAATTGCAGCACTCCAGAAGTAGAGGCAGGAGAGTCAGTCATTCAAGGCCATCCTTGGCTACCTAGTGAGGCCAGCCTGGGCTACATGAGACTGTCTTTAAAAGGGGGTGGTGTAGAGAGATGGCTCAGTAGTTAAAAGCACTTGTTGCTCTTGCAGAGGACCCAGGTTCAATTCCCAGCACCCACAGGGTGGCTAACAACCATCAGTAACTCCAGTTCCAAAGAGATCTGACACCCTCTTCTGGCCCTCACAGGCACTGCCCACACATGGTGTATTTACACACATGCAGCAAAACACTCATACACATCTTTTTTTTTTTTTTCCTTTTTGAAGCAGGGTCTCCCTGTAGCCCCAGCTGTCTTGGAACTCACAGAGATCTGCCTGCCTCTGCCTCCTAAATGCTGGGACTACAGGCATATGCCACCATCTTTTTTTAAGGTGTGAATATTTTGGTGGGGGGTGGAAGGATGGAGAGATGGTTTGGTACATAAAGGTGCTTTCTGCCAAGGTGGATGATCTGATCCCCAGAGCCCAAGTGGTGAAAAGAGAGGACCGATTCCTGAGAATTGTTCTCCGATCTCCACATGTGTGCTGCAACATGTGCACATTCAGAACTACACTAAATACATAAAATTTAATTAAGTTTTAAAGGTCTGGCTACAATTAGCTGTGTATCTTAAAGATTTCTGTCTTCTGCTCTGTGGTGAGTCAATCTGTTCCCACGTTGACTCTTTGTGTGTGGCTTTTTGTGGTTACATGTACAGTTGTTGGTGTTGGGTGCTACACAAGAGCCCTATACCTCAGGAGGCTCTTCTTACATTATTATTATTATTATTATTATTATTATTATTATTATTCTCTCTATATATATTTTTTAAGACAAAGTCCCTCCCCCTATAGCCCCACTTGGCCTGAAACTCACTATGTAGACCAGGCTGGCCTCCATCTCACAGAGATCCATTTGACTCTACCTCAAGGCCTGTGCCCCCATGCCCAGTGATTTTTATTATTTTCTTTTTTGTTTTGTTTTTGTTTTGCTCTTTTTGAGATAGGTCTCCCTGTAGCCCCAGCTGACCTGGACTCTCTAGGGAAACCAGGCTGGCCTCCATCTCACAGAGATTTACCTGCCTCTGCCTCCCGATTTCTGGGATTTTTATTATTTTCAAAATAGCATTTGGAAACCTTTTTGTATTATTCTTTTGCTAACTGTAAAGCGGGATTTATAGTTTATTGCAACTAAGTTCCAGCAGGTGGCGACAGAGTATCTTGTTCTCGTAGTGTTTGTAGCTAAGGTTTTTGGCTTCTGCTTCCACGCAAAGAGCAGCAGTTTGGAAACAGAAAGACCTCTCCATCCCACGCTCTGAAAACACCCCAGCTTCTGAACAGGGACCTATTTTTCACCATATGCACAATCTTTTTCAAAAATCCATATGGAAAGGTAAGGCATGGTGGTGCACACCTTTAATCCCAGTACTCAAGGGGGCAGAGGCAGGCAGATCTCTGTGAGATGAAGGCCAGCCTGGTCTACATAATGAGTTCCAGGCTAGTCAGGTTTATACAGTGAGACCCTGTCTCAAAGACAAAATGAAACAAAATCCTATTGGTGTCTATACATTGGTCATGTTTAGTATTTCAGCTTGTAATCCATTCTTTCAGCTAATTGTTTTTATTTGGGGAGTTTGTTTTGTTCCTTTTTCTGTTTTGATGTGTGTGTGGTGCACATGTGTGCATGCATGGTTTTGCCTGCATGTATGTGTGCACGTGCACGTGGAGGCTGCAGTTGGATGTTGGCAATCTCCTTCAACAGCTCTTCAGTTGTTTTCACTGAGGCAGGGGCTCTAAAGCAAACCTAGAGCTTCTTGATGCATGTAGTCTCTCTAGCTGGCTTGCTCTGGGATCCTTCACAGCCTTGTGAGGCTGGAATTCCAGGCGGACTGACATACCCACCTTATTTACATGGATGCTGGGAATCCAACCCTATTGCTTAGTGAAGTGCTTTGACTTCTGAGCCATCTCTCCAGTCCCCTTGTTTTTGTTTTGAGCCAAGGGTCTCATGTAGCTCATGCTGGCTCTGAACTCACTGTCACTGAGGCTGGCCTTAAACTCCTGATCTTCCTGCCTTCACCTTCTGAGGGCTGGGATTACAGGTATGTACCACCACACCCAGCACGTCAGCCAATTATTCAGAGCACCAGACTGGATTTGTTGAATTCCAATTTTAAATCCACATGTCTTTTTCTTGGCACGAATCACGTATGTTAAGGAGCATGCAATTACCATTAATAATCACAAGGAATGCGTGTGGGTAGAGATTGAAGGGTTTGGTCCCACCGCCAGTTGGTTGTGTTATGATAGCAGTTGTTTATTATTGGTCTAGAAACTTCCTCAGTGTAAAAATAAACTACTCCTAAAACCTCATGCCTCCTTGCCCGCATAGTTAAGATGTTAAAATTCTGAGATGAAATACCAGCTCCACCTCACATCCGTCAAGATTTTGATTAGTCAGGTGTGGTAGCGCATGCCTGCAATGGTAGGACAGGAGGGTCAGGGGTTCAAGGCCAGCCTCGGTTACATGAAACTCTGTCCACCAAAAGCAAAGAAAGGAAAAAATATTAGGAACAGAAAATAAAAAGTTATTATAATACTAACGGATGGGGAAAGATAGGACCAAGAAAAATAAACGGTTGGATTATTAAACAAATTTTTGAGAAAAAAGCAGCAGAGTAAAATATTTCCAAAGTCGCTATTTTATATCTTTTATTTGGGGGACATGTGCGTGCGTGCGTGCATGTCTGTCTGTCTGTGTGGTCAGGGAGAATAAGTTTTGGGATTCAGTTCTCTCTATCCTGTGGGTCCTGGGGACTGAACTCAGGCTGTAAGTCTTGGCGGCAAGGATCTTTACCTACTGAGCCATCTCACCAGCCCAAAAGTTACTACTTTGGTTCAGAGTAGTACAAATCCATTGATGAGCAAGTAAGACACACTCTGAGTCTGCCACACACAAACTACGAGGGAAAATTTCCAAGTAATTAGAATTGCATATGTTTTGTTTTTTGTGAAACAGGGTCTCACTATGTAGCTCAGGCTAGCCTCAAACTTGGGCTCCTCTTGCGTTTGTCTCCCTAATACTAAAATTACAGATGTGCACCACCACAACTGGCAGAAAACTTTTAATTAAAAGCAGAAAGCCCCCGACTTCTAATGCTCAGCATGGGAATTCTTTGGTTTGATAATGGTGAATGACACACATTCAGTTAACACCATACTTTGAATTCCAAATTTTCATATTTCCTGGGTGTGTTAGCTTTCCTGTCACTGTGACAAAAATACCTGGGTAAAATCCATGAAGGGTTGGGGAGATGGCTCAGGGGGTAAAGCGCTTGCCACACAAGCCTGAGGATCTGAGTTTGGATCTCCGGAATCCACACAAAGCTGGACACAGTAGCGTACATCTGTAATCCTAGGCAGAGGCCAGAGAGTCCCTGGAAGCTTGCAGCCCATTAGTGTGGCAGCCGCAGTGAGCCACACTCACTGTCTCAAACAAGGTGGAAGGAGAGGGCCAACACCCAGGGTTGTCCTCTGACCTCCATATGCACGCCACGGCATACGTGCCCTCACCCCAACAGGAACACTTACACATCACACACATACACATCACACACACATGCATATCACACATGTGTGCATCATACATGTACATACAGACTGTACACAGAAAGAGAGAAAGGAGGAAAGGAAGGAAGGAAGGGAGGGAGGGGGAGGGAGAGAGGGAGGAAGAAGGGAAAAATTGGGGCTGGAGAGAGGATTCAGTGGTTAAGAGTACAAACTGCTTTTCCAGAAAACCTATGTTCTGTTCCCACTGTTCCCTGCACTCACATCAGTGGCTCACAACCACCTGGAACTCCATTTCCAGGGGATCTGATGCCTCTGGCCTTCATGGGTACACATACTCATGCGCACAGACCACACACACACACACACACACAAAAAAAAAATCTAAAAAAGAAAGTAGGAAAACCAATGTAAAGATGGAAAGATACATAGATACATCTTGGCCCATGGTTTCAGGGGCCAAAGTCCACGATCACTAGGCCCTGTTGTTTTGGGGCCTGTGGTGAGGCAGAGCATCTTGGTAGTGCACAGCCTCACCTGATAGCCAGGAAGCAAAAAGATGATGGAGGGGGGTCAGGGCTCTAGTAACTCCTAGAGGACATGTCTCCAATGACCTCATTTCCAACCACTAGGCCCCACCTCTTAAAGATTCCACCACTTCCTCAAAGTACCACAGGCTCGTTGGTACCCAAGCCTTTAAGTACAGGGCTTTTGGGGGAACACTTATGTAGTTTCAACCATCACATTGAGCTGGTGATGCAATGGAGCCTCGGGCCACAGCTCCTAATCACCTCATGACCACAGGATGCAAGTCATCATGTAGGCCAGGGGTGGCATGTACATTTTACACCTGGAATATTTCCTAATATTTATTCATTTATCTATTTATTTTAAATTTATTTATTTATATTTCTCACTGTATAGCCCTGGCTGATCTGGAACTTGCTATATAGGTCAGGCTGGCCTTGACCTCACAGAGATTCAATTGCCCCTGTCTCTTGAGTGGTGGGATTAAAGGTGTGTGCCACCATATCCATCTTTTTTTAAAACTTTATTTTATGTGTACAAGTGTGTATACACACATAAAGATATAAATGTAAAAAATCCTTTTCAAAAAAATACAGCCTCAATGACTGGAGACATGGCTCAGTGGTTAAGAGTACTGGCTGCTCTTGCAGAAGACTCAGGTTCGATTCCCAGCATCCACATAGTGGTTAATAGCCATCTGTAACTCCAGTTCCAGGAAATCCAATGCCCTCTTCTGACCTCTTCAGGCATTGCACACATGGTTGTGCTTACATGCAGGCAAAGCACTCATACACATAAAATAAAAATAAATACATTTTAAAAATTGGGGTGCTGGAAACTGAATCTTCAAGTTCATACGTGAATGGTATTTAGAAGTAGGGTCTTTGAGAGTAACTAGGGTGATATATATATTTGCATCTGTGTGTGTGTGTGTGTGTGTGTGTGTGTGTGTTTGTGTGTGATGGAGGGCCAGTGAGATGTCCAGGTGACATGAGTTCAATCCCCAGAACCCACATAAAGAGGGAAGGTGAGAACCAACTCCACAAAGCTGACTTCTGACCTCCACACATGTGCCAGAGCACACAACTGCCATCATGCACATATGTAATAATACTAAATAAAATATTTAAAAATACATATACACATATGATGGAGAACAATTGAGAAAGAGAACATCCATCTGTGGCCTCCACACACATGCACTCACACATGCACATTCACATATGCAAACACTGCACATACCACACATGAACATGCACACCAAAAACACACACAAATAAAAATAAAAGTAGAGGAAAATAGAGCTAACAACTTTGCCCTGTCTCACCACATAACATCCTCCACCACCTTAAGACAGAGCCAGAGGGCTCCCACTGTGCCCTGCTCTCAGAGTGCCCAGGCTCCTGAATCACTAGCTAAATCAACCTGTGGAATCAGTTATTGCCACAGAAAGTGGACTAAGACACCGGGACTTGGGGAGAAGGTGGGCCAGAGAAAGGGGAGTTGTTTAGTGGGCATAAAATTTCAGTTCTCTAACGGAACATTCTAGATATTAGTTGCACAGCAATGTGAACATGCATACACTACTGAACTAATTTTACAAATTAAGATCTGCTTTGAGAAGGAAATATTGACGCTCCAAGCCAAGTGTGTGAAGATAACAAAAGAAAACCTTGGCACACAATATGTGTGGTTCAGTCTCTGAGGAGTTCTAGAAGAAAACTTCTCAGGCTGATAATGATTGGGAGAACAGGACAGCAGTGGGCTGTGTGAGGCTTCACATTGCTGAGGAAAATTTGAAAACACATTAAAATTATGACACACTGAATTAATGGAGTTCTTTGAAATAAGGCATGGCATACAAAATATTTCTCAACTATTGGGTCATAAAGACTGTTCTTAATTAACAGGTTAGTTCAAAATCATTGCTTGGGGCTGAGTGTGGTGGGACACGCTATTACTTCTAGCACTCAGGAGGCAGAGGCAGATAGATTGCTATGAGTTTGAGGCCAGCCTGGTCTACATAACAAGTTCCATGCCAGCCATGGCTACATAGCAAGACTTGGCTCAAAATTATTATACTAATCATTGCTGAGGGTGGGGGTGACAATGTGGGTCAGTAGGTAAAGATGCTTGCTGCCAAGCCTGATGACCTGTTGGATCCTCAGAACCCACATGGAGGAAGGGAGAGCCTAATCTTTCAAGTTGTCCACTGACCTCCACACATATGCCATGGCGTGTATACACACACACACACACACACACACACACACACACACACACCACTAAATAATTATAAAAAATTATTGATTTAGGGTTTGGGAGATAGATTAATTGGTAGACTGGATGAGAACCTGAGTTTAGGTTCCTAGCACCGACATAAAAAGGCAGGCACACTGCTGCACAGCTGTAATCCCAGCCTTGGGGAGGCAGAGACCGGGCATAATCCTAGGACTTATTATCCAGCCACCTGATGTTTTCTTCTGGCCTCTCCTTCATGTGTGACACACGCATGCTTATGCACATGCATGCACATTGCTAATTACAGGCATGGTGGCTCATACCTATAATCTCATCCCTCAGGAGGCTGAGGCAGGAGGACTGCCACGAATTCAAGGCCAGCCTGGGCTACATATGGAGGTGCTGTTTAAAAAGGAAACACATGGGCCGGAGCCATGGCTCAGAGTGGTTAGGAGCAAAGGGGCCAGATTTGGTTCCCAGCACCCACATGGCAGCTAACAACTCTCCCTAACTTCAGTTCCAAAGGACCCAACACTCTCCTCTGTCCTCCAAGGGCACTGCACACACATGGTGCACTTATATACATGCAGACAAAACACTCACACACACATTTAAAAAAAAAAAAAAAAAAAAAACAAGGTCAGTGAGATGGCCCAGTGGATGAAGGTGCTTGCCACCAAGCCTGATGACCTGAGTTCAAGTCTTGGGATCTACATAGTGGAAAATGAGAACCAACTCTCACAAGCCTCTGACCTCCACATGCCTGGCCTGGCACAGATGTGTACACATGCACACAATAAATACATACATGTTTTCAAAAACATCAACAAGGCCAGCCTGGGAAATACAGGCAGTCCCTGTCTCAAAATACAAAACAAAACACAAATTTTATGATATTTCTATTTTACTTTAATTTAAAAAATTAATTAAAAAATATATCAAACTCCAACGAATTATACATTTTAAATGGGTAAATTGTATGATTAATAAATTATGACTCAATAAGACAGGCCTTTTCTTTTTTTTTTCTTGGTATTTTTGAGACAGAGTCTCCCTGCAGCTCCAGCTTTCCTGAAACTTACTCTGTAGACCAGGCTGGCCTTGAACTGATACAGACCCGCCTGCCTCTGCCTCCCGAGTGCTGGGATTAAAGGTGTGTGCCACCACGCCCGGCCATAAAGCAGGCCTTCTCAAAGGAAGGAAAAAAACAGCAACAACAAAATCTTTGCTTGTCAGATATAATGGTGCCTATAACCCCACATTGGGGAGGGCGAGGCAGGAGAACAGCACATTTGAAGGCAGCCTGGGACTACATAGTAAGAATCTGTCTCAAAAAAAATGAATCATTGCTGGGGCCAGGGAAATGGATCAATGGGTACAGTGCTTGCTTGGCAAGTGTGAGGACCTGAGTTCAAATCCCCAGCATCCGTGTAAGCCCAGGCAAGTAGCACACATCCATCATTCCAGAGCTCCTATGATGTATTAGTTACTTTTTTGTTGCTGTTATAAAACACCATGACCAAGGCAATTTATAGAAGGAAGAGTTTCTCAGGCTTATGGTTCCAGAGGGATAAGAGTCCATCATGGAGGGGAGACATGGTGGGAGGCAGCCAGGGCAGAAAGCTGAGTGCTCACATCTTTAAGCAGGCACAGGAAGCAGAGAGAGACAGACTGGAAATGGACATGGCTATCTACTCTCAAAACCCTCCCCCAGTGACATGCTTCCTCCAGTATGGCCACACCTCTTGAAGGTTCCATGACCCTCTCCAAATGGCACCACAAAATGGGGACAAAGTATTCAAATACTAGGAGCCACCATTCACACCACCACATATGATGGAACAGGAAATGGGGGTGACAGAATTCCTGGAAAGTCAAAGACAAAGCTGAGACACTATCTCAAACAAAGTGGATGGCAAAAAACAACACCAAAAGTTGTGCTCCGACCTCACACGTGCTCTGTGCTATGTCGGCCCAACTTACACACACGTACACACACATACACAAAAAGAGTTTTAAGAAATTGGTGGCCTGGAGAGATGGCTCAGCAGTTAAGAGCACTGGTTGCTCTTGCAGAGGACCTGGGTTCAATTCCCAGCACCCACATCGTGGTTAACAACCACCCATAACTCCAGTTCCAGGGGACCAGATGCCTTCTTCTGGACTCCTCAGGTCCCTGAGTGCATTGGTGTACGTACAGACAAGCAGGCGTACACACATATACATACAAACGAGTAATAAAATCATTGCTAGATTTTCAAATTGTGCCTGTTTCTAAGAATCAACACTTGGGGGGTTGGGCTGATAAATGGCTGGAAACAAATGGTAGATGGAATGTGCGTCTAGTAAGCTGCTTACAAAAAAAAAGTCTGGGAAAATTAGTCTGAAAAAACAAGCATTTGAAAATACTCATGAAAATGAAAATACATGGAGAGCCAGTAAGATGGTTTAGCAGACAGAGGTGTTTGTGGCTCAGATCTGACAGTCTGAGTTCAATTCCTGGATTCCACCATAGAGAGAACCAACTCCCAAAAGTTGTCCACCGACCTCCATATGTGCACCTTGGCACATGCATGCCCACACTCACACAAACATCATAAACAAAGAAGCACAAACCACCCTCAAATATACATATGAAAAAGTAAAATAATGTTTTTAAAAGAGAGAAAAGAAATATGAGTGGACACCGGTGGGCTGCCTGTAATCCAAGTTACTTGGCAGGCTGAGGCAAAAAAATCAAAAGTTCAAGACCTGGACAGCCTGAGAGGGTGGGTTCCACCTCCATTCCTCTGGCGGCTCTGATCTCAGCCAACTGCCAGAGAGTGCCTCCTTCTGGCCTCCCTCTGACAGGGAGCCTGAGAACCCAGAGGACAGCCTGAGAGCCTCCAGATCCTGCCTCCACGTGGAGGTGAACTTCCCCTAATTGCGCCATACCCATCCCCTACCTGGGATTTGGTGAGACCCATCCCAAAGACCCAGGGAAGTTCTGGCTTGGTAGGCTAAGGCTGAGATCCTAGCAGACAGCCTCAGAGGGTAAGTTTCAACCTCCATTGGTGTAGCAGCTCTGATTTCAGCAGACCCCGAGAGTGTCTAGTTCTGGCTTCCCTCTGGCCTCCCTCTGGCCTCCCTCTGGCCTCTCTCTGGCACAGGGGCTGAGTACACAGGGGACTGTTTGAGACTACCCGGATCCTGCCTCCACATGGTAAAGGAAGCCTGAGTGTACCTGACTGGAACCTGAATTGAACTTCTGTGGGTGGGCACTCCTGAATAGCTGATCTGAAGCCAAATTAAACCTGAGAGACCCTGAACCCTGTACCAACCAGCTTTATATAACCAATAAAGAAAGGATCTAGGCACCCCAATAATACAAACAGAAGTATTCTTCAACTTAATTCTCATATCATAATCATAAACAAAAGAAATTCACACGCCAAAATCACAACAAAAGAATAACAAAATGGAAAGCCCAAACACTATGTCCCCACCAAACTCCACCAATCCTGTAGAAGAGTTCAACAAGGAGAACCCCCTAGAGATAAGCCAGGACACTGGATTTAAAAGAACAGTCATAAACATGATCAAGGAATTCAAAGAATTTAAAGAACACACCAACAAACAAATCAAAGACCTAAAAGAAGATAGGGATAAACTTTGAAGGAATTCACAAAAGAGATGGGAACATTGAAGAAAACTCAGACAGAAATGAAGAAGAAAGTGCAAAACTCAATGAGCCAACTTGAAACAACAGGGGAACGCCTCACCACTAGAATGAATGAAATGGAAAACAGAGTATCAACACTGGAGGATAAAGTTGAAGAATTGGGCCACTCAAGAAAAGATTATAGAAAATTTAAAAAAAACCCACAGAAATGGAATAGGCAAGAGATGTGGGACACCATGAAAAGATCAAATCTAGGTATCGTAGTGTGGGTCTCTCCCTTCCCTCGTGGGTCGTTGGCCACCGATCCAGGAGGACAAAGGGAGCAGAGGCAGGGGGCAGAGTCAGGACGGCTGTGAGTACGACAGAAAAAGTCTTCCGGGAGTCAGCTTCGGTGAGACAGCATGTTTACTCGGCTGGGGTTGGGGGAAAATATAGGGCGCAGATGGCAGCCAAAGTTTTACCTGATAGGTGTTCATAGTATGCTTTATTTGCATGTGGTAGAGGGACCCTATCACAGCAGGGTTCCCCAACATTATAGGAATAGAGGAAGGAGAAGAATTTCAGGTTAATGGTGTTGACCAGATCTTAAACAGGATTGTAGAAGAGAATTTCCTGAAATTAAGGAAAGGCATCACTATACAAATACAGGAAGCACATAAAACACCAAATAAGATCAGAAAAGAAACGCCTCACGACATATCATAGTAAAAACACTAAATGTACAGAACAAAGAGAGAATACTGAAAGCAGCAAAAGAAAAACAAATCACATAGAAATGAAAGCCCATCAGAATTAGAGCTGACTTATCAATGAAAGCTATGAAACCCAGAAGAGCCTGGACGAAGGTATTTCCAGTGCTAAATGACAATAGATGCCATCCCAGAATCTTTGCCCAGCAAAAATATCTATTACACTTGAGGAGGAAAGAAAACTCTTCCATAACATGAACAGCCTGAAAGCCTGAAAGAATACATGTCCACAAAACCAGCCCTTCAAAGAACACTTGAAGCAATACAGAGAGCAGAGAGAAAAACAACTATACCCCAGGGGCAATGAAAGAATATAAATAAAGGTATAATCAAGAAAACACAAGATTAGAAAACACAAACAGCAATCAAAATGATGGCAACCAATACACACCTTTCAATAATAACCTTAAATATCAGTGGACTGAACTTCCCAGTCAAAAGACACAGGCTAAGTGAATGAATTAAGAAACAAAACCCATCTCTTTTCTGTCTGCAAGAAACCCATTTCACCTTGAGGTAAAAGGCACTACCTTAAGGTAAAGGAATGGAAAAGAATATTCTAAGCAAATGGCACTAAGAAACAAGCAGGGGTTGCAATTCTAATATTTGACAAAATAGACTTCAAAGTAAAGTTAGTTAGAAAAGATAAGGAGGGTCACTTGATTCTGATCAAAGGAACAGTTAACTAAGAAGATATTACAATGCTTAACATAAATGCACCAAACTCTGGTGCACCCAAATTCATAAAAACAACACTACAGGGCTTTAAGACACAGATTAATTCCAACTTGGTAATAGTAGGGGACTTCAATACCCCACTGTCTCCATTAGACAGGTCAACTGGACAAAGAATAAACAGAGAAATATCTAAATTAAATGATACCACACATCAAATGGACCTAACAGACATCTTTCAAATATTCCACCCAAGCACCAAAGAATACACTTTCTACTCAGCACCCCATGGAACTTTTTCAAAAACTGACCACATACTGGGCCACAAAGCAAACCTCAACAAATACAAAAAAATTAAATAATTCCATGCATTCTATTGGACCACAATGCAATAAAGTTCAAAATCAACACTGGACAAAGCCCTAGTCACTACACGAATTCACAGTGATTAAACAACACACTCCAAAATGATGAGTGGGTCAAAGGAGAAATTAAGAAAGAAATAAAAGAATTCCTGGAATTCAACAAAAGGACAATACAACACAACACAACCTTGGGGGCACATCAAAAGCAGTCTTAAGAGGGAAGTTTATAGCTCTAAGTGCCTACATTAAAAAATGAGAACGAGCCCAATTAAATGACCTAACACTGCAATGAATGTCCCAACACTGCAATTCAGGACACTGGAAGGGCAAGAACAAATGAAATTCCAACCCAGCAGAAGAGAAGAAATAACAAAAATTAGAGGAGATATTAATGAAATAGAAACAAAGAAAACAATACAAAGAATCAATGAATCTAAGAGCTCGTTATCTGAAAAGCTAAATAAGATAGACCCTTAGCCCAGTTAACCAAAAGAAAGAAAGAGCAAATCCAAATCAACAAAATCAGAGATGAAAGGGGAAAGATCACAACAGACACCAAAAAGATCCAGACCATTATAAGGGAATATTTTAAAAACTTACATGCTACTAAATCTGAAAATCTAAAAGAAATGGAAGGATATCTAAACTCATAGGACACCAAAGTTAAACCAAGAAAAGATCAACAGTTCAAACAGGCCCATAACATATAAGGAAATTGAAACAGTAATATGAGCCTCCCAACTAAAAAAAGCCCAGACCCAGATGGATTAACAGCAGAATTCTACCAGACATCTAAAGAAGACCTCCAACCAATACTACTTAAATTATTCAAAATGGTAGAAACAGAGGGAGAACTCCCAAATTCCTTCTATGAAGCCAGCATCACTCTAATACCCAAACTGGATAAAGACACAACCAAAAAAGAAAACTATAGACCCAGATCCTTAATGAACATAGATGCAAACATTCTCAAGAAAATACTTGCAAACCGCATACAGACACACATCAAAAAGATCGTTCACCATCATCAAGTAGGCTCTATCCCAGAGATGCAGGGATGTTTCAATATACGCAAGTCAATAAACGTCATTAATCATATAAATGGACTCAAAGACAAAAACCACATTGTCATCTCAATAGATGCAGAAAAGGCTTTTGAAAAAATTCATCATGCATTTATATTCAAAGTCCTAGAGGGACTGGAGGGAACATATCTCAACATAATTAAAGCTATATACACAAACCCACAGCCAACATCATTCTAAATGGAGAAAAGCTGGAAGCATTCCCATTGAAATCAGGAACCAGACAAGGATGTCCACTATCTCCACTCCTTTTCAACACAGTGCTTGAAACTCTTGCTAGAGTAATAAGACAGGAGAAGGAAATTAAAGGAGTACTAATTGGAAAAGAAGTCAAACTACCACTTTTTGCAGATGATGTGGCACTATACCTAAGAGATCCTAAAAGTTCCACCAGAAAACTCCTAGAACTGGTCAACACTTTCAGTATAGTGGCAGGTTATAAAATCAATCTACAAAAATCAGTAGCCTTTCTATATACCAATAACAAGCGATTGGAGAAAGAATACAAGGAAATGTTCCCATTCACAATTGTTGCAAAATAAAAAAATATCTTGGAATAAATCTGACCAAAGACACCAAAGACCTCTACAATGAAAATTTTAAATTGTTAAAGAAAGAGATTGAGGAAGACACCAGGAGATGCAAGGACCTCCCATGCTCATGGGTTGGAAGAATTCGTATTGTGAAAATGACCATCCTACCAAAAGCAATAGATAGATTCAATGCAATCCCAATCAAAATCCCCATGACATACTTCACAGAATTAGAAAAAAACCATCATTAAATTCATATGGAAGCACAAAAGACCCCAGATAGCCAAAGCAACCCTGAGCACAAAGAGCAACGCTGGGGTGATTACTATACCAGATCTCAAAGTACACTACAAAGCTACAGTCATAAAAACAGCATGGTCATCTCTACAATGAAAAATTTCAGTCTTTAAAGAAAGAGATTGAGGAAGACACCGAGAGATGGAAGGCCCTCCCTTGCTCATGGTAGAATTGGTAGAATTCATCTTGTGAAAATGACCATCTTCACCCTGTCTAAAAGTCAACTCCAAATGGATCAAAGACCTCAATAAGAAGCCTGAAGCTCTAAAACTGCTAGAAGAAAACACAGGCAGCACCTTACAAGATACAGGGGTAGGAAAGACTTTCTAAATTGTACATCAGTTTGCTCAGGAATTAAGGTCAGCAATCAATAAGTGGGACCTCATTAAACTAAAACACATCTGTACAGCAAAAGAAACAATCAAAGGAAGTGAAAAGAAAACCCACAGAGTGGGAGAAAATCTTCACCAGCAACACATCTAACAGAGGTTTTACATCCGGAATATATAAAGAACTCAAAAAACAAAGAATCGAGAAACCAAATGACCCAATTAAAAGATGGGCTAAAGATCTAACAGAGTTCTCAAAGGAAGAAATAAAAATGGCTAAGAAATGTCTCAAAAAGTGTTCAACATCGTTAGTAATTAGGGAAATGCAAATTAAAACCACCCTGTTATCACCTTACCCCAATCAGACTGGCTAGGATCAAGAGAACAAATGATACCAAATGCTGGCGAGGATGTGGAGAAAGGGGAACGCTCATTCACTGCTGGTGGGATTGCAAATTCATGCAACGTCTATGGAAAACAGTGTGGAGAACTCTTAAAAAATTAAAAATGAAACTACCATATGACCCAGTTATACCCAAAGGACCCATCCTATTGTAGAGACACCTGTACAACTATGTTTGTTGCTGCTCTTTTCACAATAGCTAAGAGCTGGAAGCAACCTAAGTGCTCCTCAACTGATGAGTGGTTAACAAAAATGTGGTATATTTACACAATGGAGTTCTACTCAGCAGTAAAGAAAGATGAAATAATGAAATTTGCAGGTAAATGGATGAATCTAGAAACTGTTACACTAAGTGAAGTAACACAGACTCAGAAAAACAAAAACGACATATGTTCTCCCTCATATGTGGCTCCTTGCACCAAATCCTTTTAAATTCCAGGTCCTTTTAATAAGATGATGCTATACAGCAGTCCCTTCTGCATGAAATAACGACCATCATCACGACTTCAACTGAGCCTGATTGCTAAACATTGTCACAATTGGGCTTGTTGATGTGCTCATTCATTAAAGGAGAGTCAAGCAGGGTCATTGGACCCTTACCCAAGCATCCAGCCACTATTCCAAGCCAACTGTATGTAATTTGGCCCTAATCATACATGGTCTCCTGGATTTGGGGAGGGCTAAAGTATACAATCTGGGGAAGGCTAGGAAGGGGAGGCATGACCCATGCTGGGTAAAGGCTTTCCAGTGTGCATACCCTCAGGTCATACATACACCTCAGCAACCCCTCAGTTATCATGAAGCCTTTGAGAGGGAACTGATTCTAACCACTCCAACAGCTATCAAAGTACCTGAAAGCAAATCCTGAATCCATCACTCTAGAGTCCAGCCTTGGAAGACTAAAGAAAAATGAGGAGGAACCCAATAGAGGGATGCTTTTGGAAGCCCTTGTCAAGAAATTCCAATGGACTCTCATATGAACATTTGAAAATTTCCCTGTTCTTTTTTCTAGTTCCCTGTCTAGAAATTGTTATGCTAATTATTCTTGCCTTTATTTCTCCTTCACATCTCCTATTCATGATTCAAAGACTTTCTTTTCCCCCTAGAGATAAGAGTTATACAATTTGGGAATCTTTTAGATAAACCCACTGAAGGGGTACTCCAATTGCCTCACCCTGCATCCCTGTTCAGCATGGAAGAAGCCAGAGCGGTCTGCATCCCAATTCCCTATTGGCAATTTGGGTAACCCCTTCAGAGGATGGTGTGATAAGAATAGGAGGTAGGAATTGGCTAGGCAGTTAGGGTAAAAAGACCCCAAAGAAAAGTAGCCAGTTTCTTGGCTAAAACTTACAATGTCCTTGGGCCTCTTAGCAACCTACTCCATTCCAAAGGCCAAAAATGTAGAAAATATTTGGGAGCTTTTAGCTAATCCTTAAAAGATTTTAGGGTTACCTCTTCAGAGCGGGAATGTTAGAGTAGCCAGAATCCCCATAAAAAAATAAATGAATCAAGAAGAAAGAGTACATGAAGTTATCAGAAAAAAGTGATGGGGAGATATGGGAGGAGTTGGAGGGGAGGGAGTGGGCCTGGATTTGATCAGAACACCTTATATGCATGGATGAAATTCTCAATAAATCATTTTTTTTTAAAAAAAGTTCAAGACCTGCCTGGGCAATAGAGGAAGTTCAAAGCCAGCCTGGGCAACTTAGTGAGATGTTTTTCAAAAGAAGAAAGGTTAAAAAGGGTAGTAGGGATGGTGAGGTGGCTAAGCAGGTAAGGGTGCTCGCCTCCAAGCCTGATGGCCTGAGTTTGATCCCTGAGACTTACAAGGTGGAAAAAGAGATCTGTAAATTGTCCTCTGATACATACACCATGGCAGATACACCATGGCATGCATACACCACACACACACACCACCACCACCACCACAACAACAACAACACACACACACACACGCACACACACACACACACACACAAATAATTTTAAAAAGAATTTTCGAGTTTAAAAAAAAGACTGGGGATATAGCTCAGTCAGAGAGAGCTTGCCTAGAATCCCCGAGTGAGGGGCTGGGGAGATGGTTAATTTTACAGAAGATCCTGGGTTAAATCCCCAGTGCTGCAAAAATAATTATCAGTTTTTAAAAGTGCAAATACATACAATTAAGATCCACACGCTAAATTTGTTGTACTTCTTATGAGGAGTCCTGAGCGTTAGGTTTATTTTGGTTTGGCTCACTGTGCCTTTTACAGCTCAGTCCAAATATCTGTCTATACATTTCATTGAATGCTAGGGATCTGGGCGGGGCTCTGCATGTGCAGAGGGTTACGGTCGCTTGAGGAACTCTCTAGGAGCCCTGAGATGATACTTTGTAATCACCACCCCCTGTAATCATTACCTCCCATAATGGGGCACTTCCCACGTAACACCTCCAAGTCTCCAGAAATACCTGAAAGTTATCAGAGTGAAGATCACCCCCCACCTCCCTGAAACACAGCTGTTTATACTCTAAGCCTCAATCCCTAAAACTGAACTGCTCTGAGGTCCCCTCATTCTGCATGGCAGCAATAAACCCAGTGTCCTTCCTAGCTAGACTCCACCCCTCAGACACCCTGAACTCTACCCCACCGTCAGATGGTTCCTCAGCAAAGAGCCTGCAGGCCAGGAACCGGGGAGGCAGGAAGATTAAAATGGATGCAAAACAGGTTCTGGGAAGCAAGGCCTGATGGAAGGGGCAGAGACTGAGTCAGAGGAGGGCTGGAGAGCCTGTGTCTGCAACTCCCCACGTGGCTGGGTGTCTCCATCAAGGAGGTTATGCATTGTGATGGGTGTGGTGGTGCATGCCTAGAATCCTACCTAGCACTTGGGAGGTAGAAGTAGGGGGATCAGTGTTCAAAGTCATTCTTGGCTACATAGTGAATTTGAGGTCAGCCCAGTCTATCTGAGAATCTGACACGAGGCTCAGGAGATGGCTCAGTAGGTAAAGTGTTTGTCACACAAGCCTGAGGACCTGAGTTCGATCTCCAGAACCCACGTTAAAAGGCGGGGTGTAGCGATGCACACTTGGAATCCCAGCACTAGGAAGGGGAAGCAGGTGGATGTCTGAGACAACCCAGCCTAGACTAATCCGTGAGTTCCAAGGCAAAGTAAGAGACCCTCTCTCAGAAAACGAGGTGGATGGTGCCTGAGGAAAGACATCTGAGGTGGACCTTGGGCCTCCACATACATGAGCACACGTTTGTATGCTTTCCTCCTACACACACATACACATACTAACTAATAACTAACTAAATAAATAAAACACGCACTAAATAAATGTAATAAAAATTGGTTTTGATTTTTTGTTTATTTTTTGAGACAGAGTCTCACTGTGCAGCCCAGCTGGTCTGGAACTCCCTATGTAGACCATCCCAGTCTGGCCTCCATCTCACAAAGATCCACCTGCCTCTGCCTCCCAATCTCTGCTACCACGCCCAGCTTAGTAAAAATTTTAAAACAGGAAAGGGAAACCTCATTCAAAATTGTTGCCATAAATAAGGAACTCGGCTCTGTTTAAAGAAAAGGTGGGAGGGGCTTTAGCACTGGATGGACAAGTTGTGGGCAGGTTCAGGAGGGAGCCATTCGAGGCTGCCCAGGGCACGCGAGATCTGTCCAGTGTATGGAGTTATTTCTGAGACTGTATAAAGTTATGTCTCTGATTAGGCAAACCGTACCTGCACCGCTGGCTTATCAAGGTTAGAATCTTACCTTCTGCAAAGACTGGCGCTATCTCCCTGGATGATTGTATTTCAAAGACACCGTTCCCCAGTCCTTGAAAACAGACATTCTTACGTAAAAAGCTAGTCAGAAACTGCAGAAATTCACCTCCTTTTCAAAGGGAGAGAAAAAGAAATTACAAAGTTTTTGTGGGACTGGTAGATGGCTCAGCATTTAAGAGTGCTTGCTGCTCTTGCAGAGGACCCAAGTTTGGTTCCTAGCACCCAAGTTAGGTGGCTCACAACTTCCTGTAACCACACCTCCAGGGGATCCAATCCCCTCTTCTGTCCTCCTGGGGTGCATGTGTACACACACACACACACACACACACACACGCACACACACACATAAATAAATGAAAAGAAATCTATCTTAAGTAGAGTTTTTATTAGCCAGGTGTGGTGGTGCACACCTTTAATCCCAGCACTTGGGAAGCAGAGGCAGGTAGGCAAATCTCTATGAGATTGAGGCCAGTCTGGTCTATACAGTGAGTTCCAGGTCAGCTGGGGCTACAGGGAGATCCTGTCTCAAAAAAACAAACAAAACAAAATAAAAAACAAAAAAAGAGAAAGAAAAGGAAAGCTTTTATTTTATTTATTTTTTATATGTATGCATACAGGCCTGTCTATATGTAAGTGTACTACATGTGTGTGGTGGCTGTGGAGGTCAGAAGAGGGCACACCCCTGAACTGGAGTTATGAGTGGTTGGTAGCTGCCATGTGGGTGCTGGGAACTGAACCCAGGTCCTCTGCAGGAGCAGCCAGTACTCTTAACTACTGAGCCAGCTCTCTAGTCCCCACAGGTTTTTGGTTTTTTTTTTTTTGGTGTGTGTGTGTGTGTGTGTGTGTGTGTGTATGTGGTGTATGTATGTGTGCATGTAAATACATATGCACATATGTGTCCATGACCATGAACGCCAGAGGTTGGAGTCTGGTGTTTTCCTCAATTACTCTCTACTTTATTATTTAAATTATTTTATTTTAACTTATGTATATGTATACGTCTGTGTGTGGGTATGTGCATGTGAGTGCGGGTTCCCTCAGAGGTCAGAGTTGTTTGAGCACCCTGGAGCTGAAGTTACAGGTGGCTGTTAGCCATCCGATTTGGGTGCTGGGAACCAAACCTGGGTCCTATGCAAGAGCAGTCTGTGCTCTTAAGCACTAACCATCTCTCCCGTCTCAGTTTTTTGTTTGTTTGTTTGTTTGAGACAGGGTCTCATATAGGCCAGACTGGCTTCAACTCCGTAGGTAGCCAAAACGAATTTGAACTTCTGATCCTCCTGCCTCCACCTGCACCAACATGTCAGGCTTCACTTTAGCTCTGTCTCCATCCTTCCTGAAAGGAAGTAAGACATCAGAGTGGACATCTGCTTTGTCAGCCCACCCCTCCCACTCTGCCTCAGTTACTAATTCAGGCACTTTCTCAAACAGTACCCTTGCGTTATCACATCTTCACCTGTTTTAAGTACATGTGTTCTTGAAGCAGACACTACTTTATTTATTTAATAAACACTTATTAAACACCTTCTGTGGGCATGTCCTACCCATCAGGGTGTCTCTCCTCCCCTCTGGACTTGTCTGTGTGTCTGCGTTGACATCTGTCCGTATCTACTGTGTCTTTTTGTATCTCTTTTTGAACATTGTTTTTAATATTTATTTTGTGTGTGTTTGTGCCATGGAATGTATGTGGTGGTCAGAGGACAACTTTCAGGAGTTGGTTCTCGCCTTCCACCATATGCGTCTCTGGGATCAGGTTGTCAAACTTGGTGGCAAGGGCTTTCATCCACTGAGCCATCTTGATGGCCTCTCTGTACCTC
>NW_008354956.1:537922-556011 GCF_000622305.1 Nannospalax galili | reverse complement strand
TTTTTTTTTTTTTTTTTTGACAGGGTCTCCCATAGCTTCAGCCTGCCTGGAACTCTCTATGTAGACCAGGCTCACCTCAATCAATCTCACAGATATCTGCCTGCCTCTGCCTGCCTCTGCCTCCCGAGTACTGGGATTAAAGGCATATGCCACCACATCTGGCTCCCTGTACCTCTATTATTATTATTAATTTTATTTATTATTTTTACTTTATGTGTAAGTGTACCCATGTCATGCAATGGCCATGGAGGTCAGAAGAAGGCATCAGATCCCCTAGAACTGGGTGGGTTCTGGGAATCGAACCCAGGTCCTCTGCAAGAGCAGTCAGTGCTCTTAACCATTAAGCTATCTCTCCTATTATTATTTTAGATAGACCATCATGTATCCCAGACTGGCCCTCGGGCCATCATGCCTGATTTTATGCAGTGCTGGGAATCGAACCCAGGGCATCATGTACACGGGGCAAGCACTCTACTAACTGAGCCACATCATCAGCTTCTCTTTACAAATGTTTGTTTTGAAACAGGGTTTCATGTAGTCCAGGCTGGCCTCAAATTCACTATGTAAAGAGGACGAACTTGAACATCTGATCCTCTTATCTCCACCTCCCAAGTGCTGGGCTGACAGGTGTGCACACCACCCTAGTTACACAGTCCTGGGAATGGAACCCAGGGCTTTGGGTATGCTAGCCTAGCACTCTACCCACCGAGCCACATTCCCCAGCATGTCTTTTGCATCTCATGTATGATCTCTCTCTCTCTCTCTCTCTCTCTCTCTCTCTCTCTCTCTTTCAATTCATTCATATTCATTCATTCTCATAAATATCCCTCAGGGCTGAGGAGGAGTTCCCATCTTAATGGGATTGCCAAACAGCATCTTACCCTATGTGATCATGGCAGGGAGACAGGGAGATGCTAGAGGCTGAGGAAAGGTGGTGGAATCCAGAGATGGAGTCCAAGGAGAGACTGATGTTCAGGTGTCCAACTGGAAGCATGGCCCCATCATTGAAAGTGGTGTATGCCTGAGTGGGTGGTGTGTAGTGGGGTTAGGGAAGAGGATAGAAATGAGCCAGTGAAATTACACAAATCAAGGTTTCAGATCCTTAATACCTTCCTCCAGACCCACCTGATTCCCAACCCCTCCTATCTCAGCAGCCTCACCTCCCCACAGTTACCTGGGAGCAGACAGCCCACATAAGGGAGGGTGGAAGGGTGGGGTGGAGGAATCCCAGCCAGGCAGGAATCAGCAGGGAAAACCAGCTGGACAGCAAGCCAGAGTCATAGGAGCTGTCCTAGGTGTCAGAGCTCAGCTGCACAGGTGCCATGGGGAACCCCAGGACCTTTCTGCTCTGCCTCTTCGGGATGACACTCTGCCTTACAGGTACCTACTATGAGCCCACTAGGAAGGGCTGTGCCTGGACCCTGGGGTCTGAGGGAGAAGGATGGGACCTGGACCCCAGGTTCTGAGGGAGGAGGATGGGACCTGGACCCCAGGTTCTGAAGGAGGAGGATGGGGCCTGGACCCCCAGGTCTGAGACAGGACACTGGGGCCTGGACTCCTGAGTCTGAGAGAGGATCTTGAGACTGGACACCTAGGTCTGAGGGAGGAGGGCTGGAGTCTGGATCCTGGGTCTGAGGGAGGAGGACTAGGGCCTGGTTTCCTAAACCTGGGGCTGGCTAGAGGCCATGTCTGCTGTCCTCGCATCTCTTCTCTGTCACTCTGGTTCCAGCCACTCTGGTCTTCCTCTCCTTCTCACCCCCTCATCCAAGGGTATTTCTGGGGAACGATCAGAACACTTTGGGGCTGACAGGGGGCTTGACTTCAGCTTTGGGTCCTCTTTGCCTACAGGGACCCACTCACTTGAACATGAAAGGGTTATAAGGAGAGAATTAGACACAAAGGAGGCCCTTCCTGTGTGCAGATGAATTTGTGTGTATCTGCTCACCTGAGGGAGACAGTCCCAGCCACAGCCTGGCACTTGCTGGTCTCTATGTTTCTCTCTATCAGTATCTAATTTGGTGTTCATTTGTTTATTTGTTTGTTTTAACTGTTTTGGGACCAGCAAGAGGGCTCAGCAGGTAAAGCTGCTTGCCTCCAAGCCTGACAACCTGAGTTTGATTCCCAGGACCCACATAGTGGAAGGAGAGAACTGACTCCTAAAAATTGTCTTCTGACCCTCACACACATACCACAACATGATTGCACCCTCACACATACACACATACAACAAATAAATAAAATGTAATTAAATTTTTTAAGTGCTTTTACATGGTACATGCCTGTAATCCTAGTACACAGGCCAGCCTCAGCTACATAGTGGGTTTTAGGCCAGTCTGAGCTACATGAAACCATGTCTCAAAAAAGTGCTTTGTAGCTCTGTTTCTGACTATCACTTTCTTTGAAAAAAAATAGAGGTATGTATAATTTTGCATATCTGTGTCCACTGTGTGTGTACATACAGTGTGATTTATATGTCTGTATCTCTGTGTACATGTGTTTGGGCATTACAATATGTGTTTTTCTCTCTACAGATTTATTTGTTTTTGTATATCCTGTTTCTGTGTATGATTTTTAAGTATTTTGTTGTGTGTTTTTTGTTTGTTTGTTTGTTTGTTTGAGACATGGTCTCCCTGTAGCCTCAGGTGGCCTGGAATTTGCTATGTAGACTAGGCTAGCCTTGATCTCAGAGATCCACCTGCCTCTGCTTCCTGAGTGCTGGGATTAAAGACATGCCCTACCTTGCCTGGCCTTTTGATTTTAAACTATTTTGATGGTGTCATTTTTTTCTATTATTTGTTGTGTGCCTGTGTCCATACTATGTGTACATATGTATGTGGAAGCCACAGGTTGATGTTGGATGTTTTCCTCCATCTCTCTCCACCTTATATATTGAGACAAGGTCTCTCATTTGAACCAAGAGCTCGCTGTTTCAGCTGGCCTAGCTAGTCAGCTCTAGGGATTTCCTGTCTCCCCGTCTCTCCACTAGGGTTACAGGTAGACGGCCTCTCCTGGGGTTTGGACTTCAGTCCTCTGACTTATAGAACAAGTACCTTACCCACTGAGCTGGCTTCCCAAGGGACGGCATTATTTCTAACTTTGCATGGTTGTGGTCTCTTACTGTGCATGTGATCTCTCTCTCTCTCTCTCTCTCTCTCTCTCTCTCTCTCTCTCTCTCTCTCTCTCCTTTTTTATTATATTTATTGGGGGAGGCACATGCCATGCCACACACGTAGAGATCAGAGGACAACTTACAGGAGTCAATTCTCTCCTTCCACCATGTGGGTCCCAGGAATGGAACTCAGGTCGTAAGGCTTGGCAGCAACTACCTTTACCAGCTGAGCCATCTTGCCAGCCCTCTCTCCACTTCTGTGTCCCTCAGTCCTCTATCATTGATCTGAGATGGTTTCTCCCATGATGACTTTATCAGCCCTAAGCCTGTTGTGTCTGTCCCAGAAGGCCCAGCAAGAATTGATCTTCAAGAGTTTGAGGAACACAGTGCTGTGTTTAGGCTGCCCTACCTGTGTTTAGGGAGCAGTTCCCATGAATCTGTGTCAGTTTTGTTATTTTGCCAGAGTTCAGCTGTGTTTCGGGCCATATGTGTGAGAGATACCACTCTCTTTCTATCATGGAGCACAGGTGGTTTGGGGGTCTCTTGTGGGCAATGGGTAGAGCAGGAGGGGATTGGTTCCTCTCCCTTATCTGAATCACCAAGGGCTTTGAGGAGCAGGGTGGTACTCTGGAACTACCTGGGGCTTGGTGATGGAGAGCCATGAGGAGCTGGTGGTAAAGTTGACTAGGCCCTGAGAGGTTGCAAAGGCAGATGCTGTTCTATCCAGGGACAGAGCACAGTGGCCTGGCATGTGTGGTTGGGCAGAGTCCAGCCCCGGGGTCCTGGGCCAGTCTTCCCTGACCTGCTGATCCACCCGCCCCTCTCCTAGGCTCCCAGGCCCTGCAGTGCTACAGCTACGAGCACACCTATTTTGGGCCCTTCGACCTCAGCGCCATGACATTCCCCAGCGTCTCCTGTCCCCAAGGATGCTCTGAGGTGGTCCTGTCACTGGACACTGGTGAGGGCCAGCGGGGAGACAAAGGACATGGGTGGGCAGCCAGAGAAGGGAGGAGGAGACGGGGATAGGGTGAGAGAATATGGAGAGGAGAGAGGAAGAGAACGGGAGAAGAATGGGGAGGGAGGAGCAGGAGGAGGAGGGGAGGAGGGGGACAGGAGGAGGGAGAGGGAGAGGGGGAGGAAGGGGTCAGGAGGAGGAGGGCGATGGGAGGAGGGGGCAGGAGGAGGAGGGAGTCAGGAAGAGGAAGGGGAAGGGGAGGAGGGAGAGTAGGGGGACAGGAAGAGGAGGGGGAAGGGGCCAGGAGGAAGAGGGGTCAGGAGGAAGAGAAGAAGAAATGAGGGCTGGGCATGGTGGCACACACCTGTGATCTCAGCATGCTGGAGGTGGATGCAGGAAGGATGTGTGTTCAAGTCCAACCATGACGAGACCTTGTTGGGGGGTGGGGAGAACGAGGCACAGTAGTGCAAGCCTGTAAACTCAGTACTTTGAAGGAGGATGAGAAGTCCAAGGTCATCATAGCAAGTTTGAGGACAGCCTGGGCTACAAGAGACTATCACAAAAGAAAAAAGAGACCACCACAAGAGGGGAGGAATTGAAGATAAGGGAAAGGGAATGGGGTGGGTGGATGAGGGGCAAGAAATGAGAAGGAGGGAAGGAGGTGGGAGGGCACAGAGGGAGAAGAGGGGAAGGAGAGAAGGGAGGGGCCCTGGCTTGGTAGAGCAGGCCTATAATAATTTTAGTACTCAGGAGTTGGAAAATCAGATATTCAGGGTCATTTTTGGCTACATAGCAAATGTAAGGCCAACATGGGCTATATGAGGCTCTGTCTTTAAAGAAAGGGGGTGCTGGAGAGATGGCTCAGTGATTAAGAGCACTGGCTGCTATTGCAGAGGAATGGGGTTCAGTTCCCAGCACCAACATGGCAGCTAACAACAATCCTTAATTTCAGCTCCAGGGGATCTGATGCCCTCTTCTGGCCTCTGAGGGTGACCAGGCACCCATGTGGTGTACTCACATACATGAAAGCAAAATACTCATAGTAGGGTGGGAGGGGAAGAGGGGAAGGAGGGAGGAGAGAAGGTGGGTGGCAAGAGCGGGGACCAAGGACAGGCAGGGACAGAGGAGGGAGAGTGGCTGAAGGTGTCTGCTGCCCCTGCCCAGGGTACCGCGCCCCAGTTACGTTGGTCCGGAAGGGATGCTGGACAGGGCCCACCACCGGCCCCATGCAGACCAACCAGGACGCCCTACCTCCCGACTACGCGGTGGTGCGTGGCTGCGGCACCGACTTCTGCAACACTGACCTCAAGACCCATGACACCCTCCCCAACTTGAGCCAAGGTATGTGGGGTGCAGGTACTGAGAGTGGGAGAGAGAGAGGAGACCTGACCTTTACCGGGCTGTTGGGGAACCCTGCTGTTCAGGTCAGCTACTTTCTCAGCAGGGGTTTCCTGCCTGACTTACCTGGAAAGTGCCTCCAAGCACGGATGCTTGACCTTATTCAGAACATGACCTTTGGCATAGTTACCTGCAATAAAACTGCCCCCAGGTTTTTTCTATATGATAATTAGGCATTGCCCTGTAGTCGGATGATAGGATCCCCCTACCACATGTAAATAAAGCATACTATGAGCACCTGTCAGCTGAAGCTTTGGCTGCTGCCTCCACACTATATTTTCCCTGACCCCCACTGAATAAACGGAGCTGTTTCACTGAGTCTGGAGCTGTATCACTGAATCTGCCTCCCGGAAGGGCTTTCTTCTGTCGTGCTCACTGGCCGTCCTGACGCCGTTCATCACTTCTGCGCCCTTTGTTCTCATGGATCGGTGGCCAATGACCCACGAGGGGAGGGAGAGACCCCACACTGGGCATCCTCCCTCAGGCTTCTGGACTTGGCAGGCACCCTGGTGCAGTTGTCTAATGAACATTCGCTGTCTTTGTCCAGCGCCTGACCCCCCGACGCTCAGTGGCACCGAGTGCTACGCCTGCCTGGGAGTCAACCCCGAAGACTGCTCCCCGGAGAAGTCCCGTCGGGTGCAGTGTCACCAGGACCAGAGCGCCTGTTTCCAGGGCAATGGCCGGATGAACATAGGTGAGGGGCTGGAATGGTGGGGTGGTCTAAGTAAGGCCAGGAACGTGGAGGCTAGTGGACCTGATGGCAGAGGCACCGGGCAGGCCTAACAGGGAGGTGTGGCTCTCCTTGTTCCTTCCTGGTCTGAGGGAGGAGGAAACAGTGTAGTATGAAGGAAGGAACATGACCTGGTCTGAGAGGGGGGTGGCCTGGTCTACAGAGAGACCTGAAGCATGTGGAGAACCCAGGACTGGCCCTGCCTCTAAGATGGGGCTTGGGTGCAGTTGCTCCCCCCGCCTGACCCCTCTTCATTGCCTATCCAGGCAACTTTTCTGTTCCGGTGTACATCAGGACCTGCCACCGGCCGTCCTGCACCACCATGGGCACCACCAGCCCCTGGACATCCATTGACCTACAAGGCTACTGCTGCGAGGGCCACCTGTGCAACAGGGACTCGGTGACACAGACCTTCCCTGGCACCCTGGCCCTGGCCCCTCCCCGAGCGCCCCGAATCCTGACCCTGCTCCTTGTGGCTCCGCTACTGGCCATCGCTCTGGGGGGATCCCTCGGACTCTGCATAGACAACTAAGCAATGCCCCTCTTCTTCACTTCGTCAGCCCCTGGCCTGGGCCTCCTGAAAAAAGATGTCAAAAGAACCAGAGTCCTGCCCACTGCCCACAGCCTTCCATCTCACTATTCATCCTTCCTTCCACTGGTCCTTCTTTGTCACCACTGGCTCCACCTCCCAAAGGCCCATTTAGTCCTGAACTCACCAATCTCCAGAGGTGACTGCCATCAAGATCCAGCCACCTCTCAACAGCCCAACCACCAGGGCACCAAGCCTTCAACACACGAGCCATTGGGGGTCACCTCACAGCCAAACAACAACCACTTTGAAACCTCTCATCTGATGTGGTGGTGACTCCAGCCTGTTATCCCAGCACTCAGGAAGCTGAGGCAGGAAGATCACTAGTTCAAGGCCAGCCTGGATACAGTATGAGACCCTGTCTCAAGAAAAGAAAACAACGACAGGGGCTGGAGAGATGGCTCAGTGGTTAAGAGCACTGACTGCTCTTGCAGAGAACCTAGGTTCAGTTCCCAGCACCCACATGGTGACTGACAACCGTCTGTAACTCCAGTTCCAGGGGATCCAATGCCTTCTGACCTCTATGGGCATTGCATACATGCTGCACCTACATACCTGCAGGCAAAAATACTCATACACATAATTTTTTTAATTTAAAAAAGAATGGGGGCTGGAGAGATGGCTCAATGGTTAAGAACACTGGCTGCTCTTACAGAGAACCTAGATTTGGTTCCCAGCACCCATGTGGCAGCTAACAACTGTCCCTAACTCCAGGAGACTCTGATGCCCTCTTCTGACCTCTGCAGGCATTGTATGACATGAGTGTACTTACATACATGGAGGCAATACAATAATACACATAAAATAGAAATAATAATTTTTTAATTAAAAAAGAAATAAATTGGGCCTGGTGTTGTGGTACATGCCTTTAATCCCAGCACTTGGGAGGCAGAGGCAGGCGGATCTCTGTGAGTTCAAAGCCAGCCTGGTCTACATAGTGAGTTCCAGGACAGCTGGAGCTACAGGGAGACCCTGTCTCAAAAGGCCAAAAAAAAAAAAAAGAAAAAGAAAAAAAGAAATTATGTGTAAGTTCCCCTAAATACATATCCTAGTAAGACAACTCATAATAACCACAAACCAGAAACAGCCCAAATGACTATGAACAATTCAATGGAATAAGGAGATTGTGATGTAGTTCCACAATGGAATACTAGACAGCAATGAAAAATGATGGTTGACAGCTACCTGCAGTGGCTGGGAGGATATCACAAATATAGTGCTGTGCATAGTAATAAAAATGCACAACAGAGCAGGTTATGTGAGCCATTCAAGAAAGGCACAAAGTTTGCAGAAACTAATGTGTGCAATTAGAACTCAGAACCATGATTATCCTTGGAGACAAGTAACTAGAAGAAGGACTGTGAGGTGCTTGGCGGGTGGTGGGGGGGGGTCCAGACATTACATTAATTGATATGGGAATGCTCAGGTCCACTTGTTGTTGTTCTTTTTGTTTTGTTTTGAGACACGTAACCCAGGCTGGCTTCAAACTCACAAGGTAGCCTAGAATGACCCTGAACTCCTGATCCTTCTGCTAAATGCAGGGATTTCAGGTGTGTGCCTTCACACCTGTCTTCTGGTCTTTCCATATATGTGTTATTTTCAATAAAAGGTTTTAAAAAACGTAAAAGCTTTCTTAATGGGGGAAGGGGCAGATGAAGGGGGACACAGCCTACCCCTTTCTGCAAATTTTCTATTGGGTCACAACTAAGTGAGCAGAGGGGGAGAGTTCAGGTTCCTCCCCCTCGTACAGGCTCTTGTATTTTAGGTGGTACATTAGATGACAAGGATTGAGCCACACACAGGCACCTTTAGTCCCAGCTATTTGGGAAGCTGAGATGGAGGATCTTGAGTTCGAGGCCAAACTGAGCTACAGAAGAACAGAGCAGGTAACAAATGTTTCCTGAGTCCTTAGCACAGGTTGATCCCTCTTCCCGGAATGCCAGCCTGAGTAACCCAGCGAGACAGGAAGATGCATCCAGCAACCATTTGGAACCTGTTCTTCTGGTCTGGTGGGTCCCTGACCCTACCAATGAGTCAGATCCAGCCCTGCCCTTCTGGTCTGGAAAGAGACAGTCACAAACTTGAAGGCCCATGGTTGATGAAAATGGGGTATGAGTCAGTCAGATATGTGGGGGGTACACCCCTGATCCCAGTAGTCCAGAAGGGGAGGCAGGAAGGTCATGAGTTCAAGGTCATCCTCCACTATAGTCAGGTTTGAGGCCAACCTAGGCAACAGAAGACCCTATTTTAATAAACGGAGTATGGAGGCTGGAGAGGTGGCTCAGCAGTTAGGAACACTGGCTGCTTTGCAGTAGAGCAGGTCGGTTCCCAGCACCCACGTGATGGTTAACAGTTATCTCTAATGCCAGTTCCAGGGGCTCTGGTGCCCTCTTCTGGCCCCCTTGGGCATTTCATGACATGAGTGTATTTACATACATGCAGGCGAAATACTCATATGCATAAAATAAAAATAAATAAAAATTCTTGAACTGTGATTGAATAAAGAAGTTGAAGGGGGAGAACAAGGAGACACTTTCAAAAAGCGTATGTGACAAGTAGGAATTGAGAAACCAGCAAAAGAAGGTTCTAGGACCATTTGCATAGAGTTGGGGTGAGGCTGGCAAGATGGTTCAGTGGATAAAGGCACTTGCTGCTACACCTGACAACCTGAGTTTGATTCCCAGATCTTACATAGTGGGGGGAGAGAATCAACTCCTAAGCTTTGTCCTCTGACATCCACATATGTGGCCGTAGGGCACACAGACACAAACAATAAATATAAAACAGAGAAGATTTAGGAGGCTGGAGAGATGGCTTAATGGTGAGGAGCACTGGCTGCTCTTGCAGAGGACCCAGGTTCAGTTCCTAGCACCCACATGGTGGCTAACAACCATCTATAACTCCAGTTCCAGGGGCTTCAATGCCCTCTTCTAGCTTCTGTGAGCACCAGGCACATGTGTGGCACACATACATACATACATACATGCAAAACAGTCATACACATAAAACAAAAATAAATAAATATTTAAAAATAAGAGTTGAGATGTATTACTATATAAAGACAAGGAAGTTGAGGATGGAAAGGTGGCTTGGCTCCTGTGAGCCATCTGATGGAGATCAAGTCTTCTGAGCTTCTGCCTATATCCAGTAGGAGCCATGGAAGGATTGAGAGGAGAGGAGCATATGGAAAGCCAAGCTATGGGAACAGCCCAGAGGCAGGGAGACCAGGGAGCAGGCTGACAGAGGTGTCTGTTTTCCTGAGTCTCCAGGGTTGGGGCTATGTAATACTGAATAGTTAGAGGGGGAAGGAAAGGCTGGGAAACAGATGTGTGTGGGCTATGGACTAGAAGCTAACCATCCTTTACATGAAGGAGGTGGTTTCCTCTGGAGGCCAGAAGGAGTCTGATGTTTGTGGGCACCCAGAGAAATCCTGCAGAAAGGCAATATACTTCCTTGGTGAGGCAGACAGGATCAGTGGTTAAGAGCACTGGCTGCTCTTGCAGAGGACCTGGGTTTGGTTCTCAGCACACAAATGGTGATGAACAACCATCTGTAATTCCAGTTCCAGGACATCCAATGCCCTCTTCTGGCCCCCGTGGGAACTGCATGTATGTGTGTGCACTTACATACATGCAAGCAAAACATATACAAACTACAATGAATATTTCTTTAAAAGAGTGTCTTTGGTGGGGCATGATGGTGCGTCCCTTTAGTCCAAGCAGTCAGGAGGCAGAGGCAGGTGGATCTCTGTGAGATTGAGGCCAGCCTGCTCTACACAGTGAGTTCCAGGCCAGCTGGGGGAACAGCTGTCTCAAACAAACAAACAAACAAACAAACAGACATTTTTTTAAAGCAAGTCTTGTTAGATTCTTAAAAAAAAAAAAGACTGGAGAGATGGCTCAGCAGTTAAAAGCACTTATTGCTCTTGCAGAGGACCTGGGTTCCATTCCCAGCACCAGTATGGTGGCTAACAATCATCCATAACTTCCAGGAGATCTGATGCCCTCTTCTGGTCTCCACAGGCATTGCACACATGGGTGCTCTTACATATATATACAAATGAGTGAATGGGGGCTGGGGAGATAGCTCAATTGGTAAAGGGTTTACCTTGCAAGCACAATGACTTGAGTTAAATTTCCAGAACCCGTATTAAAAAAACAGTCAGATATGGTGGTGGACACTTGTAATCTCTGTGCTGTGGAGCTAGAGACAGGCAGGTCCCTGGGGCTCACTACTAGTCTGAGTAGCCAGACTAGCCTACATGGTGAGTCCCAGGACAGTGGGACCCTGTCTCAAAAATGAATAAATAAATAAGGGCTGAAGAGTTGGCTCAGTGGTTAAGAGCACTGGCTGCTCTTGCAGAAGACCTGGGTTCAATTCCCAGCATTCACATGGTAGCCAACAACCATCTATAACTCCAGTTCCGGGGGATCCAATGTCCTCGTCTGACCTCCATGGGCATTACACAACATGGGTGCACTTACATACTTGTAGGCAACACATTCATACACACAAAACAAAAATAACAAAATATTTTTAAATAAATAAATAAATATTGGATCTATTAAATGGCTTACAAGGTAAATGTGCTTGCCACCAAGTCTAATGGCCTGAGTTCAATCCCCACGTGGTGGAAGAAGAGAACTGACTCTCAAAAGGAGAATATCCTCTGGCCTCCACAACATGGGTGTCTTGGCATGTGTGCCCCCCACAATAAATAAATAATAAATAAATAACACCTGAGGAATGGCATCCAAATTTGCTCTCCAGCCTCTACACATACATATGTATACATATGCATGCACACTCACACATTGGCACACATGTGAACACATATGTAAAGATACAAACAAAAAGTGAATGAATAAATGACTGAATGGGTGAATGAATCATGGGGAGGGTGCCCCCATGTTAAATACAAACACCATTTCATGTTATGGAAGGCGCTTTAGAATCCATGGATGCCCGTGTCCTGACAGTGGGTTGGCTCTGAGGTTGCTGAATGACATCTAATCCTCTGTGGATGCTGAACGACAGCTGGGTAAATGCATTCATGTATATGAGGATGTGTGTATACAGATCGATTGACCACAGATCAAACCCCGCAACCCTCCCCTCAGCACTCAGTGACTGAGATGATTCAGTGTTTGCGTCTAACACAGAACCCTGTCCCTCCCCGAGATGCCCCCACCCTCTCTGACTTCACAGAAGAGGAATACCAAGGTCAGCACCAAGGACAGAGCCATCGCTTTGAGTCTCAGGACCACAGACAGCAACTCAACTAATGGGGGCGACGGAACAAAACCAGGAAATGGACAGATGTCATCCCTCCCACCTCAGTGTGGATCCGGACAAGAGAAGAGGAGTCATCAGCATCACAGAGCGAGAGCATTCCTCAAAGAACATCCAATTACGGCTGAGGTGGTGGCTCAGTTGGTAGAGTGCTTGCCTAGCATGTGTGGGGCCATGGAACCCCTTCCCAGCACCATATAAACCAGGTGTAGTAATGTAAGGCGGTCATTCCAGCACTTAGGGGTGGAGGTAGGAGGAGTTCAAGGTCATTGGCTATTGTCCTAGTTTGGTTTCTGCTGTGTGATAAACACCATGACCAAAAGCAACTTGGGGAGGAAAGGGTTTATTTCAGTTTACAACTCCCAGGTCACAATCCATCATTGAGGGAAGTCAGGGCAGGAAGTCAAGGCAGGAGCCTGGAGATAGGAGCCAAAGCACAGACCATGGAGGGACACTACTTACTGGCTTGCTCCCCTGGCCTGTGCTCAGTCTGCTTTCTTATACAACCTGCCCAGAGGCGGCACCACCTACAGTGAGCTGGGTCCTCCCACATCACTCAACAATCCAGAAAATGCCCTCAGACATGCTCATGGCCCAGTCTGATAGAGGAATCCCCTTCTGAGATTCCCTCAGGTGTATCTAGTGTGTGTCAAGTTGATAAAAACCAACCAGCACAGCTACATAGTGAGTTGGAGGCCAGCCTAGACACGTGAGACCTTGTCTCAAAAACAATATCCACTGGGGATGGAGAGATGGCTCAGCAGTTAAAAGCACTGGTTGTTCTTGCAGAAGACCTGGGTTTGATTCCCAGCACCCACATGGCAGCTAACAACCATTCATAACTCCTGTTCCAGGGGATCCAGTAGCCTCTTCTGATCGCTACATGACACAGGTGCACTTATACACATGCAGGCAACACAGTCATACACATAAAATGAAAATAATAAAATAAAAATTTTAAAACAATATCCATTGAACACCCTCCCCATGGACCAGACACTACTCTGTACCATGTGGATAGCAAGGCCTCTGTTCTTAAACAATTAGACAAATATGAAAGTAAGATGGTTTGGAATAGCTTTGATAGAAATGCAAGGCACTGGGCTGGGATATACGATGGCTGGAGCAGACACAGCATCAGTTCCATTTCTTGTGATAGAATATTTTGACAGAAAGCAACTTAAAGGAGGAAGGATTTGTGATGGCTCCCAGTCTGCAAAGACACAGGCCATCATGGATGAGGAAGGCATGGTGGCGGGAGCATGAGGGCTGCTTGTTCACATTCAGGCGGGTCAGAAAGCAGCGAGACAGATGCTGGTGCTCAACTGAATTTCTCCTTCTGCCCTAGTTATTCAGTCCAGCCAATGCAGCGGTCTTAACTGCTTTTGGTTGACCCTTTCTGGGAATGCCTTCACAGACACACCCAAAGGTGACAACTGAAACTTCCTATCATGGGCCGGCAAAATGGCTCAGTGTGTAAAGGTGCCTGCTGCCAAACCTGACAACCTGAGTTCGACCTCAAGGACCTACAGGGTGGAAGGGTGGAACTGACTCCAAAAAGTTGTCCTCTGACCTCCACTAGCATGACAGAGCACACATGAACCTACACACACACACACACACACACACACGTACACATACACATATGTACATACGTACACACACATACTGAAATTGACCACCTTAATAACAGATTTCTAGAAGAGGTGATCAAGCAAGATCATATACTGCATGTTGCACAGTGGTAGAGCACTTGCCTAGCTTGCATGACACCCTAGATTCTATCTCTAACACACACACACACAGAGAGAGAGAGAGAGAGAGAGAGAGAGAGAGAGAGATTATATTTGGGTAGATAACCAAAAAAAATCTGAAATAAGTGACTAACAGCAGAGGAAACAGGAGGAGAAACATCCAATTAAAAGCAACAGGAAAATGTCAAGACTCTGAGGCAAGAAAGTGTTGACAGATAAGTGAAAAGAAGAAAGTAGAGAAGTGAGGGGAGTTGTCAACACCCAGAAAGAGATGGCGAGAGACAGGAAAGTGAAAAAAGAGAGGCAGACACTGATCGGGAAAGACTGAGCCAAAATGATATTGGTCAGGGCTGGGGAGATGGCTCAGTCATTAAAAATGTGTGCTGCTCTTGTAAAGGACATGAGGTCAGCTCCCAGCATCCATATTGGACTGGTACAGCCCAGGAGGAGCCATAGGCAGCTGTGAGAATGGACCATAGGTGTTTAACTTGTACCCAGTGCTGGGATGATATCTATCTTCGCTCACATACTCTTCAATCCGCCGTGTGACAGAGGAACCTGGCAGATTTTACAGCACTCTCAAGGCACCCTGTGAGGGATGGCAGCTAGACTGAACTCAGATCTGCCTCCAAACCAGGATGCTTGTGTGGAAGAGTCTACACAGAAGTAAATTCAATGACACGTCATCAAGATCTAAGGCAGATGTGGTGGCACATACTTGTGATCCCAGAACCTGACGGGGGGTGCAGGAGGACAATGAGTTTGAAGCTTAGGCTACATGATGAGATCGAAAGAGGCTTAAGCCAAACCTCTAGACTCACAGATTGTGTGTGCACAAATGTGCGTTTTAATAGAATAATAGACATAATTGTTTATTGTTCACAGCTGCAGAGGACAAAGTCAACAAACACAAAGAAAATATAGGTGTCAGGTGTGACTGACTGTCCACACTAGTGATTGTAGCGCTTGTGAGCCAGAGGCAGGAGGCTTGTGACTTTAAGGCCAGCTTGTGATACATAGGAAGATCCTGTCTCAAGCATACACACACACACACACACACACACACACACACACACACACGAGAGAGAGAGAGAGAGACAGAGACAGAGACACAGAGACAAAGACAGAGACAGAGAGTGCAAGAGTGAGAGAGAGGGCTGGAGAGATGGCTCAGTGGTTAAAAGCTTGGACTGCTCTTGCAGAGGACCCAGGTTCGATTCTCAGCACCCACACGGCAGCTAACAACTGTCTGTAACTCCAGTTCCAGGGGACCCAACACCCTCTTCTGACCTCCACAGGCAAACTGAAAAAAAAAAAAGAGTGAGCAAGCAAGAGAGACAGAGACAGAGACAGAGGGAAAGCTGGGCATGGTGATACCTTCCTGGCACGAGATACTGGAAGGAGGAGAATCAGGAGTTCACAGTTATGCTCAGCTACATAGTGAGTTTGAGGCCAGCCTGGGCTACATGAGACTCTATTTCACCAAAAAACTAGGAAAAAAAAGTCAGTAAGATGGCTTAGAGGCTAACGGCCCTTGCCACCAAGTCTGATGACCTGAGTTCCATCCCTGAGAGCCACATGGTGAACAGAGAAAACTGACTCCAGCAAGTTGTCCTCTGACCTTCATACATGTGCTGTGGCATGCAATGCACATGCACACACACACACACACACACACACACACACACACACCATGCACATGGGCACATGCGATAAGTCAGGGTTAAAAAAAAATAAAGAAAACCTACTAGTTAAAAAAAAAAAACTAGGGGCTAGAGAGATTTCTCAGAGGTTAAGATCACTGGCTGCTTTTGCACAGGACCCAGGTTTGGTTTCCAGCACCCACATGTTGGCTAACAACCCTTTGCAACTCCAGTTCCAGGGGATCCAGGCCCTCTTCTTGCCTCCACAGGCATTGCACGACACGGTGTACTTGCATACATGCAGGCAAAACACTCATACACATAAAATAATAAATAAATAAATAAATAAATAAATAAATAAATAAATAAATAAAAATAAATGTGTAAATATAGAAAGGACAAACACATGCACTTGGAGACAAAGAGGGGACAGAAACAAATCCAGGGAGAAACAGAAACTTGGAATCAGAGTAAAAACAACAGAAGCCAAGATAGACGGGACCACGAGGTCTCTCTTTCCCGTGGTGTGGAAGCGCCATGAAGGCACTATTGTCAGTTCCCTGCCCCCTCAACTCTCAGAACAGCGTCTGGCATTCAGTAAATAAATGCTCCTTGACCGAAACTTTAGAAAGCCTCAGAGTACCTGCAGTTCCCAAAGTCACCACTAGGTGGGAGTCACCGATGCCCTGAAGCCTCCAAATGCCAAGTCCCAGGGATTTACCGCCACAGCCCTGGGACTTTTAGTCTGTCCTCTCTGGAGCTCAGCTTGCCAGTCCCAGCACAAGCCTTAGGGGACAAGTGACCTTTCTGCCTGAGACTCTCTCTTCTCTACTTCCCTCCAACACCCAGCCAGTTAAACAACCCTTTGTCCTTGGCCCCTTCCGGCTGGGCTCCTAGGCATCTGGGTCCCTTCCAAGCCCGGAGATGGGGCTGGAACAAAGGTGGGGCATCTGGGAAAAGGCCAAAGAAAAGTCCTGGGGACTTTGAATCAGTTCTTCCAGCCTTTCTGGATGGGACTATGGGCTTCCTCCCTGCTGTGAACCCAGAGCCCCTAGCCCTCCTCCCTCAGGTGCAGGGATCAAGGCCCAGCCGTCCTCTCAGAACCAGCTGTCCAGCCCCCAGCCCTCCTCCCTCAGACCCAGGGGTCCAGCCCCGTGTCCTGTACTGTCTTCTCCCTCACACCCAGAGGTCCAGACCACAACCCTTCTCCCTCAGGCCCATGGTCCAGCCCAGTATCTTCTACACTCTTCCACATGGTCCTCCAGTGTTCCCTCTCTTTTTGCAGAGATCCCTCTCTACCTCCTCAGCTCCTTCTGTGTTTCAGAGTTGAGCCTGAGGCTGAGTCACAGGAAGCCTGGGCCCTGAGTCACTCCCACCCCCCTCAGCTCAGCCCTTCCCTGGCTGGAGAGAGCCAGTGAAGGAGTGCTGTTTCTTAGCAACTGACCTCACCGTCTACAGTTTCAGTTGGGAGGCTGCTGTCCTTCCTTGTGGCTCTCAAACTGCCCACTGGAGCATCTCCTACATCCAGCCTTCCCTGTCCTCATTTTTGGTCTATTTTGAAGACAAGATTTCTGTCTAATGTCCATGTGTTGATTCAGTCTTTTCTTTTTCTTCATTTCTGAGCATCTTCTTTTGTTGTGTTTCGGTTCTGCTTTTGTGGGGATGAGACTCAGGGCCTTATGTATCTCATACTGGTGCTGTACCACTGAGCCACACCTCAGCCCCTCACTGGGGGATTCTAGGCAGGTGCTCTACCACTGAGCCACACCGCAGCCCCTCACTGGTAAAATTCTGAGATGGTCTCACCCACACCCCAGCCCCTCACTGGGGGATTCTAGGCAGGGGCTCTACCACTGAGCCACACCCCAGCCCCTCACGGGTGGAGTCTAGACAGGTGTTCTACACTGAATCATGACCCTAGGCCAGCACTGATGGATTCTTTGCAGGCACTCTGCCACTGAGCTATGCCTCTAGCTATGCCTTTTATCAACTCTCTCCCAAACCTTCTATTGTAGTTTGGATTCTTAATTTGGCTTTTAAAAAGATTTTTTTTTTTTGTTTCATGTGTATGAGTACAGTACCTGCATGTATATGAGTACATCCGAGTCCTGCAATGCCAGAGGAGGTCAGAAGAGGGCATCAGATCCTCTGGAACTGGAGTTATGGATGGTTGTTAAGTGCCATGTGGGTACTGAGAATCAAACCTGGGTCCTCTGTAAGAGCAGTCAGTGCTCTTAAACACTGAGCCATCTCTCCAGCCCTCTGTTTTGGTTTTTTGAGACAAAGTTTCACTAAGCAGCTCAAACTCTCCATCCCCTGCCTCACATATTATACATATGTGACACCATACCTGGATCCTGGCACCTCTGTGATTCCTCAATCTCTGTCCCTCCCTCCCTTCCTCCATGGTTCTGTCTCTGTGTATATTTCTCAGAAGTGCCTGAAATGGGGCCCAGAAGCACTGGACTTGGAGTGGTTTGAGCTATTCTTGGCTTCCAAATCGTTGGTGGCCAAAATACCTGTTCCTGTCTGTCAATGCCTCTGTAAGGTTAGTATGAAAATGTAAATAACAGGCTGTCCGCAGCTGTGCCAGTAACAGAAACTGAGGCAGGGACCAGG